>NC_081182.1:46949316-47222530 GCF_029867415.1 Vicia villosa | reverse complement strand
AGGAGGTTATACACCATTCACTGCCAGGTTATGCTTCAATTGCACTAACAATATAGCCGAATACGAAGCCTGTATTCTGGGTCTTAAAGCTGCCATCGATCTAAGAATCAAATTCCTGGAAGTCTACGGAGACTCGGCCTTGGTAATCTACCAAGTCAAAGGGGAATGGGACACGAAGCACCCGAATCTAATTCCTTACAAAGAATATGTGCTGAGTTTGATTCTTTACTTCGAAGAAATCACTTTCGAACACATCCCACGCGAGGAAAATCAACTAGCTGATGCTTTAACTACCATGTCATCTATGTTCAAAGTCAGATGGGACAACGAGGCGCCTATGATCACCATTTACAGGCAAGATGAACCATCATATTGCAATGAGATCAATACCGAAGGAACCGAGGAAAAACCATGGTTCCATGAAGTAAAAAGATATCTCGAAGCTCAGGAGTACCCTGAAGGGGCATCCATTAACGACAGAAAGTTTCTAAGGAGATTTGCTGCCAAATTCTTCCTAAGCAATGTAACCTTATACAAACGCAACCATGACTCGACTTTACTTCGCTGTGTAAACAAGGAGGAAGCTGAACAGATCATGGAAGAAATACACAATGGTACCTTCGGTACTCATTCCAGTGGACATACAATGACTAAAAAAATCCTGAGAGCAGGTTATTACTGGTCTACCATGGAAACAGACTGCCATCATCACTCCCGAACATGTCACAAATGCCAGATATACGCTGACAAAGTACATGTACCTCCAGTTCCATTAAGCGTCCTGACGGCTCCTTGGCCTTTTGCAATGTGGGGTATTGATATGATTGGAGAAATCAAACCTACTGCCTCCAACGGACATAGCTTTATCCTGGTCGCTATTGACTACTTCACAAAGTGGGTAGAAGCAGCTTCATTTGCTTCTGTTACCAAGAATGTGGTGGCCCGGTTCATCAAATACAATCTCATTTGTCGGTACGGCATCCCTGAACGGATTATCACGGACAATGGCACAAATCTAAACAACAGAATGATTACTGAACTTTGCACACAGTTCAAGATCAAGCATCATAATTCCTCTCCATATCGACCAAAGATGAACGACGCGGTGGAAGCTGCCAACAAGAACATCAAGAAAATCATACAAAAAATGACAGTAACCTACAAAGACTGGCATGAGATGTTGCCTTTTGCCCTTCATGGTTATCGCACATCTGCGCGTACTTCAACAGGGGCAACTCCATTCTCCTTAGTCTATGGTATGGAGGCAGTTCTTCCAATTGAAATTCAGATTCCTTCCCTAAGGATTATGAAAGAAGCCAATCTAGACGAAGACGATTGGATTCAAACACGGTTGGACCAGATAAACTTGATTGATGAGAAAAGGCTCGCAGCTATTTGTCATGGTCAGCTATACCAAAAGCGTATGATCAAAGCCTTCAACAAAAAAGTCAAAAGTCAAGCATACCAAACTGGTGGCTTGGTTGTCAAACGCATCATCTTACCACAAGGTGATCCCAGAGGCAAATGGACTCCCACCTACGAGGGACCATTCATAATCAAGAAAATATTCTCCGGCGGCGCCATGTTGCTTACCACCATGGATGGCGAGGATTTCCCACACCCTGTGAATGCGGACATAGTCAAAAAATACTTCTCTTAAAAAGAAAAAAACAGCTCGCTAAGTTGAAAACCTGAAAGGGCAACTTAGGCAAAAAAATGAGCGTCTCGGTGGATTGAAAACCCGAAAGGGCGGTCCAGGCAAAAGTTAGAGACTAAACAAATACTATCCCGGTAGGCTGAAAACCTGAAAGGGCAGCCTAGGCAAAAGTTAGGGAATGAATCATACAACTATGTTCCGTTCAGCTGCCTACTCACCATCAAGATTCAACACCTCAAAGACACCGATCAGTCCAATCACTTTCTTCCAACAAGAGAGGGATGAGATGCTCGAAGACAGATTGGCAATAGCAGAATTGAAACTTGACTGAATCATTTTCACATAGCTATTTATCTTCATAAATATTTTCCAAAGCTTTCTGACAATTTCCTACTTCAAGGATTGTTGTCTCCCTGTGCTAACCAGCCTATCATGGCTCTTTTTCAAAAATCAATGCAGCTTAGGCTCAAAAATCACTATTTTCACTTTTTCTGTTTTAAATACGTAAACGTCCCAATGATAATTTTGAATGAACATGTGCATTTGAATATGATTGATGTTTACCAGGAAAAACAGGAATAGCATTCAGGAAATGTCCCAATTATCTGGACATCATCCCATCAGAAGAAAATCCCCAAGAGAAACGCATTTCTCAGCAAATTCCTCAAAAAGATTTTCTCTTCAAAAGAGGTCTTATCCCCCAGCAGGGTTGTTCCAGATTACTATCTTCAGAAGGTGTGATCCCCGCGCCCGGACTTGGTCAGATAGTGCATCGGAGGATTATGCATCTTCCTCATTCCCATTTGAAAGGGCATCAGAACTTCCAGCTACCTTTCATTCCCAAGTGATATTCAAAGATCCTTCAACAGAGTACCAGGGTTCTCAAAGAATTTCCCCAGCCGAGGGTACTCAAACAAGACAAAAGATCATCAACGATCACAATATAGTCATATCCAGATGACTGGCGGAAATTTATTTTCCCAAATAGAAGCTTGACATCACATTCATACATTCATACATTCATACATTCATACATCATACATCATACATCATACATCATGCATCATGCGCATATTCATACACAACATCACACGCATATTTCTCCGGGAATATCTCACATTTACATGCATCATAAACATTGCATATCACTAACTTGATTTTTCAGGTAGACGGATATCTTCAACAAAGATGTTCTCAATCACATGCAGTGTTCACCTGAATTCCATGAACGGTTCTCTCAGATATAATCAAGCCGAAGATTCATTCTGATCACTTACCAACTCAAAAACAGACATCACAAATCTAAAGCGATACCTCAGACGGTTCCAAAACGATCTAACATTGCAGATCTAAAGCGATACCTCAGACGGTTCCAGAACGATCTAGCATCAAAGATCTAAAGCGATACCTCAGACGGTTCCAGAACGATCTAGCATCACAGATCTAAAGCGATACCTCAGACGGTTCCAGAACGATCTAACATTGCAGATCTAAAGCGATACCTCAGACGGTTCCACAATGATCAACTTCCAAAATCTAAATCGGAAAAACTTTGGACAAGTTTCGTAGCAATCATCCTCCAAGACTTAAAGCGGTAACCTTGGACGGTTCCGAAACAGTCAACACAAAGACTTTCAAATCCTTCATCAAGATATAATCAATGGATTCATTCTGATGAACAAACCCTCAACCCATTTACCAGGTGGCATCTGAAAGCCCATCTCAGGTAATGTTCCAATCTGCCAACAACATTTCGCGGACGACATTCAAATGCAACTTCCAACATCTCTTCTGATCAAGGTAAGTGCAAATTTTCAGGGCATCTAAATATTCAATCATCTTCTACCTTCAGATTTCAGACAATCTCTTCAGGTTTAAGAAGATTGAATAGGGGCAACTGTTATACCCCAAAATTTGCCCGCATCTTTTTTCAAGAAAACTCCAATCTGAAAATTAAGAGTCTCATATAATCATGGATTTTTATTTCAACAAATATCCTGACATATGAAATACTTAGTTTTTAGAATTTTTCTTATACAGTAATTTGGCTTGCAGTTGAATTTATTCTTACGCAAACGCCAAATACTGTTTATTACTTCACACATGCTATTTATTTATTTACAGATAAATAGTACTGACACAGTTGGTACAGAGTTAAATCTTTTTGCAGGCGCAGAATCAGGAAACTCAGACTGTACTGGTAACAAGTAGATTATTATTATCTTTTGTTTCCCACTAATTTTGGTACTATATTCCATTATTTTCAAAAAATCTTTTCAAATCTCTTTTTCAAAAAATCAAATCCTAACTTTATTCTCTACATCTCTCTTTTTCCCAACACTATCATACACTTTCTTTCAAATCTTATTTCCACTCAAATTTTCCTTTTGTACGGAATCACATCGTTCCCCAACGTCTCTATCCTTCTTTCCATTCTATAAATACCTCCCATTTTCTTCCATAAAATCTCACATCAAATTCTAATTCATCTCTCAAAATTCCACTTCATAATCCATCCTTTCTTCTTCCCCGACAAAATGGCAAAGCGGTGGGAAACGTGTTTTCTTATGGTCATCACCGTTGCTACGGTGATCATGTCTTTCTTCTGTCTACATAGCCCGGAACACTGTGGACCTGGGATGCTTATGCTCCCAATCATCTACATGTTACTATTTGTAGCATGGGTTATCAATCGTCATTCTTAAAATTTGCCGTATTTCTTATTTCTTAAATGTACCGTTTATTCGTCCTACTGTTCAATATAGTATGTAATATTTGTACTGTCAGTATTAAATGTTGTACTATTTGTCATAATATTGCTTAATTACTCAGATAATATTTTATGTGTTTTCTGCCAGTCAAATATTCATTTTTCTGTGCATTAAATGATTTTCAGGGTTATTATCGGTAATTTTGCCCGCATACAGTAAATATTAGTTATTTATTATGTCTGTATTTTTAACAAGTCATGTAAATAACTTTCATTTTTCACATAAAACAAAAACAACAAAAAAGAAAATTAACTTTGACTGTTGATTTTTCACTCTAACTGCTACGTCAATACCTGAACAGTCAGTCGACAGCCAAACTGCTGGCAGTACAATTCTCAGTGTTTTGTACCATCAATCAAATCAATCTTTCACAATTCAAAATTCCAAGATTTTTGTTCTAGAAGTCTTCTGAATATCACGCGATTAGCAGAGACTCAACACTGCACAAAAATCAGGTACGCTTAACTGTCTCCTACATAAACAGTCCCTGACTAGGGTTTTCTTGTTTTTACAGGAGAAACAAGTTTTTGAGAGCTCAAATGGATTTCATACACATCCATATATCTCAAAGTACCATCATACAAATTTTCAAACTTCAATTCACTCAGACACACCGTCAGCAGCTCAAACAGTCAACAGACGACCCGTTTGACCAAAAAAGTCAACAGACAGTCAAAAATGAAATTTTTTGTCAAAGTCCATATTTTGTCAAAGGATTCATCATTTGATCATTGGATGATCATAATTCATCAAGGAAAGATCAAATATCAACAAAACCCTAAGATTCAAAATTAGGGTTTTTACCTGAAAAGTCAACTCAACTTTGACTGGTCATAACTCTCTCATCCTTCATCCAAAAAATTCAAACCAAAGCTCATTTTGAAGGAAATTCAATTATCTTTCAAATGCAATTGATCCCATGGTCATTGCATTCACCATTTGAAAAATATGATCAAAGACATTACAGGTCATTTTCAAAGTCAACAAAAAGACACTTTTTTCAAAAGGACACACAAGGAGCATCAAAAATCATTTTGACATGAGACCAAAGGCATTGGTTAGAGGACTCTTTGAGGTTTCCAAAAAGTGCAAGATCTCCTTCATATGACAAAAATTGAGGGATTTACACCTTGTTGAAGTTGGCTAAATTTTGGAAAATGCATAAAACCAACATTGCTCAAAAATGCATTTTTTCCAAATGGGGCCAAGTTTTCATGGTTCAAACATGTATGCCATGTTATTATGGGCCTCCCACGACCAAGACAAGGCCCATACCATTTTTATTCATTTTTTGCTTGATTTTATCTTATTTTAAGATTAAATTAAAAGGAAAAATGAATGGATAATGGTTAGCTTACAATCTAAGCATGACTCACCCAAAGAATCTTCATTTTTCTGCAGAGAATTGAAGAGCAAGGCAAGTGCATTGAAGAGAAGAAGACTTGGTCAATAATTCAAAGCTTTTTAATATAAAAAAATCAAGAATTCCACAAAGGCAACTAGATGCTTCTTAGCTTCAATTCTAAGCACTTCAATGCTTATAAATAGGCTAGCATACTTTAGTAACACAGAGAGAGAACGAATTCAGTAGCATTCATAAGCACATAGCACTCTTGTAACAACTTGTAATTTTCAAAGAAACTTGAAATTCGAATTTTAAGTTTCAGTCAATTTCAATACAAAATAAACATTCAAACATCATCTCTGAGCTTCACTGAAACAATTCCAATCATTTCCAAGTCTTAAACCTCATTGAATCGAGCTATATAGGTCACGGTTTGTTCAAACTAAAACCAACTTATATCTCATAACACACGCATATTTAACAAGATGTAGATGCATAATTGTGTTTGATTTGAAGCTCTGGTCGTTTCTGGAGCTTCAATTGGATTTTAATGGCTGTTTGTAGCATATACCATTTTAGGGTTTTCTTAGCTCAAAATTAGGGTTCTTCATTAGGGCCAAAATTAAAGCAAATAAAGGGCATGGTTACATTCAGTGGAACAAGACGAGTTGAATGGTACCATCGCGCCTAATTTCTATGCCTGTTTACCCCTATTCGTTATTTTGCAGAATTAGGGTTCATCAATTATAGCGCTTTTGCATAAATGCGCTGTTGAAAGTGGCGTCTGGAGGTTGAAGATGATGCGTGTCCTCCTCCTATTGGCTGGCACGCGCGCGTAGTTTTTTAAATTTCCCACTAATCAAGTGTTTTGCAGGTACACTAAGTGCCATGCGCCTCAAAATCTGAACCATCTGATCCACTATCCATCCAATCCAACGCGCCAGATCATGCAGCTGCATCATGTTCCTTCATTCAATTTCCACATCTGATCAGTATCCTTTTATTTTTTATTTCTATTTTATTTTCTTTGCAAAATTAATTAAAAATAGTTTTAAAAATCCAAAAAATGCATAAAAAATATTTTTAGACTTCTAAAATAATATATTATTTTCTGAAATAAAAATATTTTATTTTTCTTCAAAATTTCAATATTTTGCATAATTAATTAGTATATATTTATATATTTGCTTTTTAATTATTCTAACCAATCAAAAAATCATAAAAAAAATTGTTCTTCATGTTAAATATTGTTTATATATTATAAACTAATTTTCTACATATTTTGAATAATTTTCTCTTTAAGTTCTAGTTATTTGTATAATTATTTGTATAATTATGTATTAATTAGCTTAATCAATTTCAAAAATCCCAAAAAAAAATAGTTTTGTTTTAAAATTAATTGACAAATATTTTGTACATATTCTAAACTTAATTTCTAGGTTTAAATCTATTTTCATCTTTTTCCTTCATTTTAATTTAATTAATCATGCATTAATTATAATTAAAATCAATCATAAAAAAACCAAAAATATGCCTTTTATTTTTCTTGCAATTTAAATTCCTAGATAAATGTATAGGATGTCAAATTCATGTAAATAGGCTAGTTTACATTTCCTGCACAATCGATGTAATAGCGTAGATTTACTTTCCGCACTTTACATTTCCGCATTTTAATTTCTAGCAAATATAAACTGCGTGTATGTCAAAGATAAAATTGAACCGTTAGATCACTAACTTCAAAGATAAAATATCTGAATTCAATCACAATCACACTTGCACCTTTTAAGGTAATCCCTTCTCATTCTTTTCAAAATCAAAGTCAAAATTCTACTGTTTCGAGTACAAAATCGAACCTTTTGTTTGTATCCGGTGAAAGGATAGATTTTTAAAGGAAATAGGATAAAGACCTTATAACTCAGGGTAGACCTCCTAGTTTGCTTGCTCAAATCAAAACAAACAAAATTCTCATACACTGTCGTTTTTCAAAACAAAACTTTCCAAAAAGACAATATTTTGTATACATCCAAACACGGATTATTACAAAGTTAACGTTCTTTTCAAAACATCTTTCGAAAGATAAACAAACATTTTGTATACATCCACACACGGATCATTACAAAATTCAATTTACAAAAGTATTTGAAACTACATATGAGCATTCTAAAGCAATTGAAAAGTGATCGAAAAACAAGTGAGCTAAGCAAACTTAAGAGCCCATGGATAACCATGGATACAAAGGGTGCTAACACCTTCCCTTTGTATAACCTACCCCCTTACCCAGAATTTCTTAAAGGTCTTTTTTCTGTTTCTTTTATAAACCTTTCCTTAATTGGATAAAATAAAAGGTCGGTGGCGACTCTGTGAATTTTCAAAATGCGAAAGCATTAAGCGATAAAAAAGAGTCAGTTCACGTATCTCTCCAGAACAGAGGTATGGCCCGAGATAAAAACGGAGGTCCACACTTCCCCTTGTGTAACCGACTCCCGTACCTAGATTCTCTGGTCGCAAGACCCCGTTCTTATCCTTTGTTAGGTTTTTTGATATTCCTTTCCCTTATGGGATAAATGTATTAGTGGCGACTCTGTTCATTTTTCGCGAGCGTGCGACATACATGTTCATCAGATGTCTAAGACTTAACATATTTAAGAGTCAGTTAAGCAAAGGATGTCTCGACAACGCTATAGAAGTTAATTAGAGACTCTTAAAGGTAGTTAGGAATTTCAACTAATGTGACAAATGGTCTGCAACAGTTTTCAACTAGTAAAGACGCGTGAAAGAAAATAAGGAGTTTAAAGCCCGTATAAGGAGATACATGTTGATTGCTGAGGAATTAACCATTGTCGATCATTAGAGTAGTATATAATGCAGGCTCGTGCATTTAATCATGGTCGCAAAAATCTCATTTATTCTCTATAGAACTGCCCATGTTACAGAATGAAATAGTTTGTGAGAAATGTATGAGTCTGCGTCCTTGTCTTTTACTTTTCCAAGTTTTCTTAATTGAAATTTTTTTACTTTAATGTCATTTATTATACTTTTGGTTTAATATCTTTATCCAAAGTTTATTATAGTTAAATTTTACGTCCATTTTGTCTTTATACAAACATGTAAATCCAATTCCCAAACACTTAAATTATATTTTTTTTTGCATAAATTGTCCTTGAGATTATTTGAGTTAATTTTTTAAGTGAATTAAACTTTTAATTATTTACTAAAAGCACCAGTAAACCTTTGTTGTATGCAACAACATCAAAACCAAAATCAAAGAGAGAATGACTAAATATGTTGTGGCTATCACTATTACAACCAATGTCTCTTATATGCCCAATACATATGTTAATGCTAGTGCTAGCCTTATTATTCATATGAAGTGAATAAAATATTCATAATATTTCACAATCAAGTGAATACAAAATTCCATGATGTATGCTTAAAAAGCTAATAAACTAATAATCAAGAAAATATTACCAATGCCCCTAATACAAAAGCAAAGTGAAAAAAAATGAAAACCACTTTCAAATAATAATAATAATAATAATAATAAAATCATAATTGAGAAAATTTTAAAATCAAATAAAACTAGTATGATTTTTTATAGATTATTTTGGGAATATGGAGAAAAAATGAAAAGTGGTCTGAATGAAAGAATTTGAGAAATCGAGATTAAAACTCCATAAAAAATTCCTTCTAGCACATGTCTTGTGCCTTAGTTTTTATTTTTTTGGAAATTTTCAGAACAATTCGAGTAAGTAGCCTAAAAACTAATAGTTTTGATCACGAAAGATAAAATCGTCCAAAAACGAGCAATTAAAGATTTATAACCTAACAAAAATACGCAAATAGTTATTGAGATATTTAGTATGGTTCTTAAAATGTGGAGACATGACTTAAGGTCCACAACAACTTTGCCAATTTGGTCATTGCTGTAAGAGGATAAAATAATTTTAAAATAGGGATTATGGTGACGAGACAGACAACATTGGTCGTCTCATAAAAACCTATGATTTACGGAGGCCGAATACAAGACTCATACACATACTATTTCTAAACTTTTATGGCTTGACAATCTTTAGTTGGCATATCATTCTTTCCTCCTAATTTGCTATGTGACAATTTATGTGTAGTTCACATTGTCGCACGCTCGCGAAAAAATGAACAGAGTCGCCACCAATATATTTATCCCATAAGGGAAAGGAATACCGGATAACCTACAAAGGGAGGAACAGGGTCTTGCGACCAGAGAATCTAGGTACGGGAGTCGGTTACGCAAGGGGAAGGTATTAGCACCCCTCGCGCCCATCGTACTCGATGGTATCCACCTATGTTTGTTTCTATCTAAAGGGTGTAAAACTATGTCTATGTCTAAATGCGAAATGAATGCAGAATGTAGGGAAAATAAGAATTGTACTCGCACGGGCCCTACCCCGCTGCCTACGTATCCTTTTCAGGAATCAGAGTTACCGTAGCTCGGCTCACGATTTTCTGTTTGTTTTTGTGTTTTTTAGTTGGGCGGCGTTAACGCTCACGCTCTTGCATAAGGGGACAGCCTAGGATGCAATGGAGCGGAGATAACTTGCCCTTAAGAAAAGAAGAAAAAGAGATTGGTTTGTATCTTTTAAGGGTAATTCCATGATGACGAGAACCCACTACAAGGTCTCGCATCACTTCCTCACTTTTGTTTTAAGTCTGAACATTTATTAGGTTTTTTTAAGCGTTTTTGATTGGTGTTTTTTAAGGGGATTTAATTTGTGACTTAGATCATACCAAAAAGAGTTTTTGTTTGTTTTTGAATATTTAGAGAACGCACATCGAGGCCTACGCCACAATCGTTTCTCTAAATAACGGTTAAGAAATACATCGAGGCTTCACACCTCAATCATTTCTTCTCCGCTAAGTAAAAGAGATACAAAAAGAGTTTTTTATGAATATTTAGAGAATGCACATCGAGGCCTACGCCACAATCGTTTCTCTAAATAACGGTTAAGAAATACACCGAGGCTTCACACCTCAATCATTTCTTCTCCGCTAAGTAGGAAAGAACATACATCGAGGCCTACGCCTCAATCATTTCTTTCCTACCATGAAATAAAGCAACGGTATGATCTTCATCGATTTTTATTAAGTATTTTAAAGTTTGAAAAGAAAAAGGATGAAAGAAGGGAACCATTTCTAAATTCTAGTCTAAGTTGTTCTAATTCCTATTTAAGTACAAGAGGGAACTAAAATAGGCCAAAAATATGGCCCAAGTTAAGTAACAAAGTCACACAAAAAGTCATATAGAAATCAACATATGGATGATACAAAAGCAATTCAAACATTAGTGCAACATTAACCTTGAAGATACTATTATTTTTATGGCATTTTTATGAAGGAGAATTCAAAGGATTAATGTCAAAATTAACCTAAAGTCTACTATTTTTATGAGATTTTTTTAATGTCAATGATCACCTAAAATCTAACAAAATATTAAAGGTTCTATCATGTTTTTATTAACTAAAAGTAAAAAGCTATTATGAAGTGAACCTAAAATCTAACATTGATTTTATGCATTTTTTATGATTTAAAAAAAGGAATTATGAACTAAAAATAGGAGCAAAACAAAGATTAAAAGTGAAAATCTAAGCTACACTGCAGGGGGTGGGTTAGCAGAATTTGTATGAACTAAAATTGGTTACATGCACAAACAGGGCTTAAACAGGGGTGTGTCAATAGCTGGGGCGCTAAGGCCCAGTCTGAACATGTGATGGTATGTTGGTGAAGCAGGGGTGCGATCAGAAAACAGGGTGAGGCCCAACGCGCGTAGGGCCCAACAAGCAGCAACCAAATTCAATTCATTTTTATTTCATTATTATTTTACTTATTGATATCACTCAGCATGTGTTATTCTCTTATTATATGGTTTAATACTTGTAAAACGTGACATGCAATGCACACATACATGTATCAATTGGTCATATGCTGAGTTTAAGTCACTAAATGACAAACGTGAAATCTAGACCAATCAGGAAGAGCCAACAGCGTGTTCAATGATTGCAAATAAGTCAAAAATGAAAAGAATGACCAGTGCTAAAGCGCCACGTCATCCTGACGGCATCAACCCCATGCACCTGATGCAGACGTTGGAGAGTGACTCCGATTGTCTTCTCCGGCAGCCGCGCGGCGGCGCCGCCTAGCCAGAATTCCAGAAATCCGCAAGTGCGGTATCGTCCAACTCGGATTTTCACACTGAGTTTAAATCTGAACCTCATTTTTTATGAATCCTCCTCTAACTTATGAATCGAAGCCAAGTATGGAACCTCGGCTCTAAGAAAACACGTTAACACAAACCGCAAGATCCGCGAAATACCTCACATATCACATAACACTCAAGCATAGGATCTAAGCTTATATACGCGCCATAGATACATATGAACAGAGAATGAACAATTCAAGAACGAGAACCTCGCATTGATGCACCAAGTGGCGCCGAATAAATTCGCATTTAACCAAGCATCATGTGCATATGACCTATTCACGGACTTCTACTATGCTTAAGAGTTCAGAGCACTTACTTGTTTGGAATCTCAGATCTTAGAGACGAAGGAAGATTCTGTGGCTCTGAGCTCTGAGTCGATGAGAGCGCTTGTGTTTGATACGGATCCTCGGTGCGAGTCTTCTACTGCGGACTGAACTCAGTTTCGTCTGAACCTTGCACCAGATCTTGATGGAGGTAGCAGGTAGTGTTCATGCTAGCTCGGATCTTGTGGAGGCGATGATGGTGATAGTGGTGCTGCAGCAACAATAGAAGGATGATTCAGAGGTAGCTGAAGACTCAGTCACGAAGGTGGCTGCGGTGGCATTCTGATCGGAGAAGGTCGGCTGTGGTGGTGGTTGGAGGCGGTGATTGACGGTTGTGGTGGTGGTTGAAGTTTGTTACAAATGTAACAAACTTTTGAAGGTGATAGAGAGAGAGAGAGAACCGAGGGAGGGAGAAGAGTGAGGAGAGATTTTGAGAAAATGAAGAAATGAGAGAGTCTGAAAACTGGGAAAAAAAAGTCAGTCTCCGAGTTTGTGAAGAGTAGTGAGTTTATATAGGGGGATGTGTGGAAGTTATGGTGGGGTTGCATGTAGCATAGCTTCTCCCTCTTCTACTTAGTGAACAAGCAATGACAATTGTAGCATGGTCTTCATGGGCCTTTCACGTGGCTTTTTGGTGCATGGCTATTTGTGATATACTTCTACTTTATGCCAAGAGCAAGACTTCCATGATGCTGACTTTGCATGGATATATCTCTATCCATGGCTTACCACTTGATTCAAATTCGAGCTCATACTAAAGAGAAGATTAGATAGACCAAGTTTGGTGTTTGAAGCTCCTTGAGATAAGACTTGGAAATATGAGAAAAAGAGGATGGAACATGATGCTTGGTTACTGCATAGGTCCTGCGTGTGCGTGCCTACTATTGGTCATAGGTTCCTTGTCAAAACGTGTCCTTGTAGGGGCACCAGTTTGGATGGCTCTATCTCATTCCACAAGTATCCGATTTCTACCGTCCATGGCTCGATGGGAATAAGACATGGCAAAGAATTATTTGACACCATACTTAATCACAATGAAGGTTTGTGGAGCTCAAAAAATGACCTCACATTTGGCGCACCACCTGCTTGAGGAAATGCGCATGCGTGCCCTGAGATTCTGGCCCATGCCCTTGGCAGCATATGACTTGGTGGAGAGGTGACTTTGCAGCTATGTAAATGATTCATTCTTTGTCCAAACGGCTTGATTCTTGCTTTGTTGGGTAGAGCACATGGAAAGGATTGAGATGATACCACGTTTGCATTTGTAGAGTTCCTGAATTGCCCTAGAATTGGCTTCGAAATTGGCACGCCACGTACTTGATGAAATGTGTCACGTATGACCAGAATTGTGCCCAGCTTCATGACTTGAGTGAATGTAATTCTGAAAACTTCAACACTCAATATCTCTTGATCCAAGCCTCAAATGAAAAAACTCCCAACTAGAAAGTTGTAAAGGACCATGATTTGAAAACTTTTGATGTTGAGCTCGTCTTAAAATTCTGTCGTTTTCAACATGATAATTGAACCTGAAGTCAGCTGCCCAGCCAATTGGAAATTCACTCAAGAATTCTTTAAGTGTAGAACTTTCCTCTTTTGGCAAGTTCCCATTTCACTTAACTTTCCAAATTTGGCAGTTTTGATTATTTCTTGATTTTTCTCATTTTCTTGACTTTATTTGACCGGCTCTCCACCAAGAGTCAATATTTGAATAATTTTCCCGATTTTGACCCAAAAGTCAACTGTTCTGATTTTTCCGGCTATTGATGAAATTCCTGATTAAATCTCTTCCAGTCAAATCCAGTCAAACAAACACATCCACATAGTCAGTATGAGAAGCTTCCCACACATAGAAACCATTCCTGATTAACTGTTGACCAGGAAGTCAACTGGTTGACTTTGGTCAAAGAAACCCTGCTTTAAGGAACCAGATAATTTGTAAGCTTACGCTCTTCAATCAATGTCCTGATTCGAAGCAGAGAGACACCCCAATCCAGGAGGACTTCCCTGAACATGGAGCCACATGATTATACCTCAGTTTTCTTATTCTCTGATCAAACTTCTTTGCAATGGAGTTTTTTCTTGCTAGCCTTTGAGTAGTACCAATGATATGCATGCCTGGGTATGAATTATGCCCTAAGTGATGTATGTACATGAATGCAAAGCCTAAGCCAGTTAGAAGTTAAGGGGTAGGACAAATTTGGGGTATGACAGCTGCCCCTATTTAATCGTCTTATACCTGAAGGTGAGATTGGCGTTAGCCTTTCGAACATTCGAGGTAGAAGAAGATTAAATACCAAGACCAGAAATTTGTCCTGAAACGATGGTGGGGGTCGTTATTCTGTTTTTGTTTTTGATATCTGCTGGGGAAAGAGAAATTTTGTTTTTTTCTGTTGGAAGAATTTACAGTGGGTAATGGGTTTGAATGGAGATAGCTTATAACGTGGTAGCGGTGCCGACACGGGGTTTTCAAAGAGAATGGTTGTATGAAACAATGATCGAAAGAAAAAGACCTCGTGCGACTTACGACTCAACGTCAGGACTGAAAGAGATAAGATCTCGTGGCGATCTATGACTCGACATCGAAAGAAAATCTCGTGTGATTTTCCACACTTTGGAAAGGAATAAGATCTCGTAGCGATCTTATGACTCAACCTCGAAAGAAAATCTCGTGTGATTTTCTACACTTTGGAAAGGAATAAGATCTCGTAGCGATCTTATGACTCAACATCGAAAGAAAATCTCGTGCGATTTTCCACACTTTGGAAAGGAATAAGATCTCGTAGCGATCTTATGACTCAACATCGAAAGAAAATCTCGTGCGATTTTCCACACCTTGGAAAGGAATAAGATCTCGTAGCGATCTTATGACTCAACATCGAAAGAAAATCTCGTGCGATTTTCCACACTTTGGAAAGGAATAAAATCTCGTAGCGATCTTATGACTCAACATCGAAAGAAAATCTCGTGCGATTTTCCACACTTTGGAAAGGAATAAGATCTTGTAGCGATCTTATGACTCAACATCGAAAGAAAATCTCGTGCAATTTTCCACACTTTGGAAAGGAATAAAATCTCGTAGCGATCTTATGACTCAACATCGAAAGAAAATCTCGTGCGATTTTCCACACTTTGGAAAGGAATAAGATCTTGTAGCGATCTTATGACTCAACATCGAAAGAAAATCTCGTGCGATTTTCCACACTTTGGAAAGGAATAAGATCTTGTAGCGATCTTATGACTCAACATCGAAAGAAAATCTCGTGCGATTTTCCACACTTTGGGAAGGAATAAGATCTTGTAGCGATCTTATGACTCAACATCGAAAGAAAATCTCGTGCGATTTTCCACACTTTGAGAAGGAATAAGATCTCGTGGCGATCTTATGACTCAACATCGAAAGAAAATCTCGTGCGATTTTCCACACTTTGGGAAGGAATAAGATCTTGTAGCGATCTTATGACTCAACATCGAAAGAAAATCTCGTGCGATTTTCCACACTTTGAGAAGGAATAAGATCTCGTGGCGATCTTATGACTCAACATCGAAAGAAAATCTCGTGCGATTTTCCACACTTTGGAAAGGAATAAGATCTCGTGGCGATCTTATGACTCAACATCGAAAGAAAATCTCGTGCGATTTTCCACACTTTGGAAAGGAATAGGATCTCGTGGCGATCTATGACTCGTCATCGAAAGAAAATCTCGTGCGATTTTCCACACTTTGGAAAGGAATAAGATCTCGTGGCGATCTGAGACTCAACATCGACTCGACATCGAGGGACGGAAGAAGACATTGTGTCAGACACTCATCAGAGATTGAAGATACCTCGCATCGGCACCGTGGTTGGAAGAGATTTGAAATGTAGTAGCAGATATCAATCGGAATTTGTAAGGATAACCTTTTGTGTGGGGATGTATTATTGTCTTGACTGGGTGCGGATTTGTATTATCTGGCTTATGCTCCGTATGAATGTTTGAGTTTTTATGGCGTAATGATCCACTGTAATGGATATGCTACGCTTTCGATGATGCAATGCTATATGCAATGGATTCTATATGCAGAGAGTGCCAAATAAAGGCCCTTGGTGGGACAGAGGAGTAGGATCATTGGGGTCCGTTGCTTGTGATCTTGAGACGCCATTGTGGATGGGCGTTGAAAACCTCATAGTGCCAAAGATGATTGGCAACTGTGTGGGGGATTAGAACATAACTCTGTTGGGGAGGAAGTGGCTTTGCTCGACTTTCCTTACATCCTATACTGCTTGGGGAAACGTGGGTTCTGATGGACACTTCTTTATCTGCCGTGTAGGGGAGAGACTTGGATTTCTTCCGGTGTCTTGTGCTCACCAGTACTGATGAATTATACGCTTGAACTTTCACGCGGGATGATGACGACCTTTGTGGCCTGTCGTAAGCCAGGATGACGACTAGAACCTGCAATCTGCACAGAAAACAACGTTTGGATGCAAATGGTGCCCCTTAGAGCAATTTTATGTTTACGTAACATCCTGTTTCGTTTTGATTTTGTGATTATTATTCCCCATGTTTTCAATGCAATGTTTAATAACGAATTAAATCACACCTCGCATGCGGAAAAAACGAAAAGCAGGAAAGAACACTTCGTATCAAAAGATCATTTTATTGATGGAATGCCTATGAATAGGCTTCTGTACAAGGAAGCAACTCCTAAATGAGGTAGTTGCGAAAGGAAAATAAAATGCAAAAAAGCAAAATGGCAAAGAGAAATGCTCGAATTTCCATTAAAACTGATATTGCTACAATTCCCATATCCTCGATCCTCTCAATGCTTTGCTTCAGAAGGGTAATGGTTGGATTGATCTGTCCGTTCTGCCAAGGGCGTAGAGGGGTCTTTGTGAAAGATATTCAGACTGCAGCCTCTCGCTTTTGATCCCTTAACTTTTGCCTGGATCGCCCTTTCGGGTTTTCAATCCAGCGGGATGCCCCTTTTTGCCTAAGTCGCCCTTTCGGGTTTTCAACTTAGCGGGTTATTCTTCTTTTTTTGTTTTATCCCTAATTTTTGCCCAAACCCTTTTGGTTTGCCGGGATGCCCTTATTTTTGCCTAGGTACGTCGACCTAGCGGGTCTTTTATGCGTAGTATTTTTTGACTGAGTCTGAATTGACTGGAAGTGGAACGTCTTCCCCATCCATCTTTGTCAGGATTAAAGCACCACCTGAAAATGCTTTCTTCACAATGTATGGTCCCTCATAGTTGGGAGTCCATTTGCCCCTTGGATCGGTATGAATTGGCAAGATCTTCCTTACGACTAGGTCACCTGTGTGGAATTCTCGAGGCCGAATCTTCTTGTCATACGCTTTCTTGATCCTCTTTTGATACAACTGGCCATGGCAGATAGCAGATAAGCGTTTCTCCTCAATTAGATTGAGATGATCAAGCCTCGTTTGAACCCATTCCGTTTCATCGAGTTTGGCGTCCATCAAGACTCTCAACGAAGGAATTTCCACTTCGATAGGTAGTACGGCCTCCATACCGTAGACAAGAGAGAAGGGAGTTGCCCCAGTTGAAGTACGAACCGAAGTTCTATAGCCATGCAAAGCAAACGGTAACATTTCGTGCCAGTCTTTATACGTTCTAACCATCTTCTGGACAATCTTCTTTATATTCTTGTTAGCAGCTTCGACTGCGCCATTCATCTTTGGCCGATAGGGTGATGAATTGTGATGTTCGATCTTGAACTCTTCGCACAACTCTGCCATCATCTTGTTATTAAGATTGGACCCATTATCAGTGATGATCTTGTTTGGAACCCCATATCGGCATATGATCTCTTTCTTGATGAAGCGAGTAACGACTTGCTTGGTTACGTTCTTGTAAGAAGCGGCTTCAACCCATTTGGTGAAGTAGTCGATAGCAACAAGAATAAATCTGTGCCCATTTGAAGCTTGTGGCTCTATGCGCCCAATCATATCTATGCCCCACATAGCAAAGGGCCAAGGTGATGTCAGAACATTCAAAGGAGTTGGAGGAACATGGATTCTGTCAGCATACACTTGACATTTGTGACATTTCTTCACATACACATAACAATCACTTTCAATCGTCATCCAATAATATCCTGCTCGCAAGATCTTTTTGGCCATAGAATGTCCACTGGAATGAGTTCCAAAAGATCCTTCATGAATTTCCCGCATGATCAATTCTGCTTCGTGTCTATCCACGCATCTGAGCAAAACTGAATCATAGTTTCTTTTGTACAGGACGTCTCCTGACAAGAAGAATTTGGATGCTAACCTTCGAAGCGTTCGCTTATCACCAATCGTAGCATCTTCGGGATACTCTTGCTTCTCAACATACCTTTTGATGTCATAATACCATGGCTTTTCATCATACACATCTTCAGTAGTGAGGCAATGAGCGGGGAACACATGGGCAGGCTCTTTGTAACGGAGGATCGTTATGTCTGGCACTTCTTTAGGGGAGCTAACTCTGAACATAGCCGCCAAAGTAGCCAAAGCATCTGCCAATTGATTTTCCTCTCGGGGGATGTGATTGAAAGTGATTTCCTCAAAAGCGGGCAACAACTCCAAAATATAGTCCTTGTAAGGAACTAAATTGGGGTGTCGTGTTTCCCAATCACCTCTTACTTGATGTATGACCAATGCAGAATCCCCATAAACCTCAAGGATCTTGATCCTCATATCAATGGCTTCTTCGAGGCCCATTATGCAAGCTTCGTACTCTGCGACATTGTTTGTGCAATCAAAGCATATTCTAGCTGTGAAAGGAATGTGAGTTTGACGAGGAGAAGTCAAAACTGCCCCGATACCATGGCCCATAGCATTTGATGCACCGTCGAACGTGAGAGTCCATCGCTCTCCTGGTTCGGGTCCTTCATTATCATCCAGTTTCATGATATCTTCATCAGGAAAGTCAAATTTCATTGACTGATACTCTTCTAATGGCTGATGAGCAAGATGATCTGCAAGGACACTTCCTTTGATGGCCTTCTGTGTGACATACTGGATATCATATTCTGATAAAAGCATTTGCCACCGGGCTAGTCTTCCTGTAAGGGCCGGTTTTTCAAAGATGTACTTTATCGGGTCCATTTTGGAGATCAATAGAGTGGTGTGAGTCAACATATACTGCCTCAGTCGGCGAGTAGCCCATACCAAAGCACAGCAAGTTTTCTCGAGTAGTGAGTAGCGGGATTCACAATCGGTAAACTTTTTGCTCAGGTAATAAATGGCGCACTCTTTTCGACCAGACTCGTCATGTTGGCCCAGCACACACCCCATAGATCCTTCAAGCACAGTTAAGTACATGAGAAGCGGCCTTCCAGGAACCGGAGGCACGAGGATTGGTGGCTCTTGGAGATACTGTTTGATCCTTTCGAAGGCTTCTTGACAATGATCATCCCAACGGATATCTTGATTTTTGCGCAGCAGTTTGAAGATGGGTTCACAGGTGTCAGTGAGATGAGAAATGAACCTGGCTATGTAATTCAATCTCCCAAGGAACCCTCGAACTTCTTTTTCATTCTTCGGTGCTGGCATATTCTGTATTGCTCTTACTTTATCAGGGTCGACCTCAATCCCTCGTTGGCTCACAATGAATCCAAGTAACTTTCCAGATCGCACTCCAAAAGTGCACTTGTTTGGATTAAGCCTCAACTTGAATTTACGCAAACGAGCAAACAGTTTCTCAAGATATACCAAGTGTTCCTCCTCAGTTTGGGATTTTGCAATCATATCATCGACGTACACCTCAATCTCTTTATGGATCATGTCATGGAAGAGGGTCACCATTGCTCGTTGATATGTTGCACCAGCATTCTTAAGACCAAAAGGCATCACCTTATAACAATACGTACCCCACGGAGTGGTAAAGGTAGTCTTGGTCATATCTTCAGGAGCCATCTTTATTTGATTATAGCCAGAAAAACCATCCATGAAGGAGAACGCCGAATACTGAGCAGTGTTGTCGACTAGCACATCAATATGAGGCAGCGGGAAATCATCCTTCGGACTTGCCCTATTCAAATCTCGGTAGTCAACACACATGCGTACCTTTCCGTCCTTCTTAGGAACAGGGACGATGTTTGCAATCCAAGGAGGATACTCACACACAGATAGGAAACCTGCCTTCAACTGTTTTTCGACTTCTTCCTTGATTTTCAAAGCCATATCAGGTCGAGTTCTTCGTGGTTTTTGCTTTACAGGCGGACATTCTGGTTTGAGCGGTAACCTGTGCATAACTATGTCCGTGTCTAAACCAGGCATGTCTTTGTATGACCAGGCGAAGATGTCAACATACTCTCGAAGCAACTCAATCAACCTTCTCTTTACATCGTCTTGCAAAGCGGCCCCTATCTTGACTTCTCTCTTTGCTTCTTCTGAACCGAGGTTGATGATTTCTATGGCTTCCTGATGCGGCTGAATAGATTTCTCCTCTTGTCTCAAAAGTCTTGCCAATTCCTCAGGGACTCCACAATCTTCCCCACTATCCTCATCAGCTTGGTCAATTGGATTCTCGAGGATATTAAGACGTGGAACTGTAACATTATCATTTTTGATGGAATTCGAGCCGGATCTGCACGATGGATGATTTATGCCTTAGAATGCAACACATAAAAAGAAAAAGAAGGAAAGCTTTGCCATTTTTGAAAAAGTTTTTAGAGTAAAAAATGAAAGAAATGGAACAGTAATTGCATGCGAAGATATGATTTTCATTCAATATTAAACAAATTGAAACAACATGGGGGCCCTTCTTTATACAAAAGGTCAAAATGCTTAGGGCGAAGCATATGACTTATCGAAACAAGAAAATTACATCTCCATGAAAGTGACTCTAGGGATGTCCAAGATAGTCCAATTGTTGAGTTCTTGTCCAGGCGCAGTATGGCAAATGAATCTGGAGAGATCTTCTTCATCATCATCATCCACGGCGAGAACCTGACTTCCAGAACTGGTGCTTGCACTGACGAACACTTGAGAAGTGGGGGAAATCACCTTCTTTCCGGGAATTATGCTGAGCTGAGTAGGAGAAGATGGTTGATACCCAAGGCCATACTTGTCTCGCTTCTCTTGAACATCAATCAGCTTGCCCCAAGCACTATGGGGAGTACCGGCTTCTAAGAAAGCCTTAGCATCATTTAAAGACGAGAGGGGCGCTCCGAGTTCCTTCTTATTCTCAACCACGGGGAGTTTATCAACCGACACAATCTCTAAGGCTTGAAAAGGTGTCTCTTGTATCTCTCCCTCCACTTCAACATAACGGTATGATGCCAGATTATTGACTATCAAATCCTCTTCACCAGTGATCACAACAATCTTGTCATTCACAACAAATTTCAAGCATTGGTGGAGAGTAGATGTCACAGCTCCAGCAGCATGAATCCAAGGACGACCCAAGAGGCAAGTGTATGAAGGGTTTATATCCATAACGTAGAAGGCAATGTAGAACATGTGAGGACCAATCAAGACAGGCAGATCAATTTCTCCTTCTACGGACCTTCTAGAACCATCAAATGCTCTAACACTCATAGTGCATGGTCTCATCATAATCCCATCCATACTCAGCTTAAACAAAGTGGCCTTGGGCATCACATTAAGAGAAGAACCTGTATCAATCAGAACTCGAGACAATACAGCGTCCAGACACTTGACGGAGATATGCAATGCTTTGTTGTGTGCTCTACCCTCAGGTGGAAGTTCATCATCAGAAAAACCCAAACAATTACCAGCAGCAATGTTGGTCACAACCCCTTCAAACTGAGGCACGGTAATGTCTTGAGTCACGTGAGCGGAAGCCAGAACTTTCATCAGAGCATCACGATGAGCTTCAGAATGTACCAAGAGAGACAAGATGGAGATCTTGGCTTGGGTCTGATCAAGTTGGTCAATCACTTTGTAATCACTTTTCTTAATGATTTTCAAGAGTTGTTCGGCATCTTGGGCATTACGTGTTACAGGAGGATCAACAGCAACTTGCTTTCCTTTTGCTTGTGTACTAGCCTCTTTGTTGGTCTCTTTAGGAGGCGGAGGAGGGGCAGCAAAGATCCGACCACTACGGGTAATGCCACTAGTGCCAGTAATATTTGTGATACTCGAAGTACCCACTGGAGGACAGTCAAACTTCTTCCCTCGAATATACACGGCATTATAATTCCAAGGAACAGCCTTAGAATCATTCACAGGAGAGGGAACAAGAGACGAAGTTGAAGGATTCGAAGGACCATTTGGAACCTGAATAACCAACGGAGTCCTCGGAGCCTGAATGACCAAAGGAGTACTCGGAGCATGAATGACCAAAGAAGTGTCCTGAGTCTTTGATATCTCAGCAGGGTAGTAAGGGATCTCTAAAGTAGCCACATCTTCGATAGGAACGACCCTTTCCACTCTAAGAACACCTTCATCCATTAATTCCTGGATTTCTTCTCTCAACCTAGTGCACTCCTCAGGATTAGAAGAACATTGCAAACAGTAGTCATGTAATTCACACAAAACCTTTTGTTGCATAAGATACTCTCTGACAACTGCTAGCGGCATCCTAACCTCATTAACATCCTTTACCAGGATCTGATCATCACATAACTCAATAGCATTGGTCGTACCAGCGTGAGGAGGCATAGGATTATTCTGCACATTAGGACCTGTAGGAGCGAACGAGATAAGCTTGTCGTCAAGGAGGTCCTGAACTTTCAATTTGAATGCTCTACACTTTTCAATAGTATGGCCTGGAGCCCCTGAATGAAATTCACATCGAGCATTAACATCATAACCGGGAGGGAGAGGACTAGGTGGAGGTCCAAGTTCACGGAGTTGTACCAATTGACCAGCAAGCAACTGAGGGAGAAGCTGAGCATATGACATCGGAACCGGATCGATACGCCTATCTTGGAATCTTGTTCTTTGCGGGCCCCTTTGACCTTGAGGCCTAGGGTTCTGTAGACGATTCTGAGGAGCAGCAGCTTGTTGTTGTGGTACGAAAGGCTGTTGGGGTGCCACCCATGGTTGTGGAAGAGCAGCGGCATATGCTTGAGGGACATACGGACCAGGAACAACATAAGGCATCGGATAATAAGGAGGTGGAACAGCAGAATATGCAGGAGCTCGGCCTTGGTCAACAGAAGCGGTGCTAGTCTCACCTTCCTTCTTCTTCACAAACCCAGAATACGGCTTCTTACCATTACCACTTGAGTTGCTAGAATTAGTAACACCTTGAATGGTACCAGCTTTGACACAGTTCTCAACCCTCTCACCAATGATGACCACATCCGAAAAGGAAGGGGTGTTAGAACAAGATTTGTTCTTATCAATTATCTTAGTTTTGATGATAACAATAATATGAATTTTGCTTAAGATAATATGGTACTCTAATCCAATGCAATTTCCCTTTCAGGAAATATATAAAGAGTACGCATAATTCAGCGCTCAGAAGATGTGTCTCAAATGGTTCAGCGTGCAACATCAGAACATGGTCTGGCAAGACATCAGAAGATGGTCGAAGCAGAATCAGAACATGGGTCTATGGAAGCATCAGAAGAACATGAGATCAGAAGCACTGAAAATCAGAAGATGGTATCACGCTCAGAAGCACTTCAAGGTCAGAAGATCAGAAGATGCTGTGCACCAAGCTGTTTGACTCTGATGATATTCAAACGTCGTATTCACAAACATCAGATCAGAAGGAAGTACACGTGGCAGACTACGCTGACTGACAAAAGGAACGTTAAAGCTACTAAAGGCTACGTCAGTAGACACAGCGTGAACAAGGCTCGAGGTAGTTGACAAAAGCGTATAACATTAAATGCAAAGCTGTACGGAACACGCAAAGCATTAAATGCATTCAACGGTCATCTTCTCAACGCCTATAAATATGAAGTTCTGATGAGAAGCAAGGTTAACGATTCTGCACAAAATCAACTTATATCAAACTTGCTGAAACGCTGTTCAAATCAAAAACTCAGAATCTTCATCTTCATCAAAGCTCACTACATTGCTGTTGTAATATCTTAGTGAGATTAAGCTTAAACTGTAAGAGAAATATCACAGTTGTGATTATCGCTTTTAAGAAGCATTTGTAAACTCTTGAATTGATTACATTAAGTTGTAAGGAACTAGAGTGATCGGTTGATCAGTATACTCTAGGAAGTCTTGGCAGTTGGCTGAGCAGTTTGTAACTAGAGTGATCAGGTTGATCAGAATACTCTAGAGGAAGTCTTAGCAGTTGGCTGAGCAGAAAGTCTTAGGAGTGAACTAAGCCTAGAGTGATCGTGTTGATCAGTAGACTCTAGAAAAAGTCTTAGGAGTGAACTAAGCAGTTGTTCCTGGAGTGATCAGGTTGTGATCAGAAGACTCTGGAAGACTTAGTTGCGGCTAAGTGGAAAACCATTGTAATCCGTGCGATTAGTGGATTAAATCCTCAGTTGAGGTAAATCATCTCTGCGGGGGTGGACTGGAGTAGCTTCGTTAACAGCGAACCAGGATAAAAATATTTGTGCATTTATTTTTATCGTCCAAGATTTAAAGTCACACTTATTCAATCCCCCCCTTTCTAAGTGTTTTTCTATCCTTCAATTGGCATCAGAGCGCCGGTTCTAAGGTGCAAGCACTTAACCGTGTTTAGAAAAGATTCAGGAAGAGAAAAACGCTTCATTTAAAAGATGGTTGATGAAAGTGAAAGGACTATACCTACACCTGCATCTACATCTGGCTCTGCTGAGCAATACAACGGTAACAATGGTTATACTAGACCGCCGGTATTTGATGGTGAAAACTTTGAATACTGGAAAGATAAACTGGAAAGTTACTTTCTGGGTCTAGATGGTGATCTATGGGATCTTCTGATGGATGGTTACAAACATCCTGTAAATGCCAGAGGCGTAAAGCTGTCAAGGCAAGAAATGAATGATGATCAAAAGAAGCTTTTCAGGAATCATCATAAATGTAGAACTGTTTTGCTGAATGCTATCTCTCATGCTGAGTATGAGAAGATATCTAACAGGGAAACGGCCTATGACATATATGAGTCCTTGAAAATGACTCATGAAGGAAATGCTCAAGTCAAGGAGACAAAAGCTCTTGCCTTAATCCAGAAGTATGAAGCCTTCAAGATGGAGGATGATGAAGACATTGAAAAGATGTTTTCGAGATTTCAAACTCTTACTGCTGGATTGAGAGTTCTTGACAAAGGATACACCAAGGCTGATCATGTGAAGAAGATCATCAGAAGCTTACCCAGAAGATGGGGTCCTATGGTGACTGCATTCAAGATTGCAAAGAATCTGAATGAAGTTTCTCTGGAAGAGCTTATCAGCGCCTTGAGAAGTCATGAAATAGAGCTGGACGCAAATGAGCCTCAAAAGAAAGGTAAGTTTATTGCATTAAAATCAAATATCAAGAAATGCACTAACGCTTTTCAGGCCAGAGAAGAAGATCCTGAAGAATCAGAATCTGAAGAAGAAGATGAACTGTCCATGATTTCCAGAAGGCTAAATCAACTCTGGAAGACCAAGCAAAGGAAGTTCAGAGGCTTCAGAAGCTCAAGGAAATTTGAACGTGGAGAATCTTCTGATGAAAGAAGATTTGACAAGAAGAAGGTCATGTGCTATGAATGCAATGAGCCTGGACACTACAAGAATGAATGTCCAAATCTTCAAAAGGAAAGTCCCAAGAAAAAGTTTCATAAGAAGAAAGGTCTTATGGCAACCTGGGATGAGTCAGAAGATGATTCAGAAGATGAGCAGGCCAACTGTGCGCTGATGGCGACAGAAGATGACGGATCAGAATCTACATCAGAATCAGATTCTGAAGAGGTATTTTCTGAACTTACTAGAGATGAGTTAGTTTCCGGTCTAACTGAACTTCTGGAACTCAAGTCTCAGATTAGTCTCAAATACAAAAAGCTGAAAAAGCAATTTGAATTTGAAACAAAGAAGCTTGAGTTGGAGAATTCTGAATTAAAAGAAAAACTTTTAAAATTATCCAATAATGTTGGATCTCCTTCTGATTCAGAAAAATCCACTCCTAGTCTGAACCATATTCTGAAAGAATATGATTTAAGTTTCAGAAAGTTCTTATCTAGAAGTATTGGCAGAAGTCAGCTAGCTTCTATGATATATGCTGTGTCTGGAAACAAAAGAGTTGGCATTGGTTATGAGGGTGAAACCCCATACAAACTTGAACCTGTTGATGAAATGAAAATTACATACAAGCCATTGTATGATCAGTTCAAGTATGGCCACTCTCATGATATTAGGCACACCTCACATGCACAAAGTTTTCACATAACACACACTAAGAAGCATGTGACACAACCTAGGAAATATCATGAAACTCACATTAAGAATTATCATGCTATTCCTCCTATTGCTTACAATGTTAAACCCAAGTTCAATCAGAACTTGAGAAAATCTAACAAGAAAGGACCCAAAAAGATGTGGGTACCTAAGGATAAGATTATTCCTATTGCAGATATCCTTGGCTGCAAGAAGGACAAAGCACAACATGTCATGGTACCTGGACTCTGGATGCTCGCGACACATGACAGGAAGAAGGTCTATGTTCCAAGACCTGGTGCTTAAGTCTGGAGGAGAAGTCAAGTTCGGAGGAGATCAGAAGGGCAAGATAATTGGCTCTGGAACTATAAAGTCTGGTAACTCTCCTTCCATTTCTAATGTACTTCTTGTAGAAGGATTAACTCATAACCTCTTATCTATCAGTCAATTAAGTGACAATGGTTATGATATAATCTTCAATCAAAAGTCTTGCAAGGCTGTAAATCAGAAGGATGGCTCAATCCTATTTACAGGCAAGAGGAAGAACAACATTTATAAGACAGATCTGCAAGATCTTATGAGTCAGAAGGTGACTTGTCTTATGTCTGTTTCTGAAGAGCAGTGGGTCTGGCACAGAAGATTAGGTCATGCTAGTTTGAGAAAGATCTCTCAGATTAACAAACTGAATCTTGTCAGAGGACTCCCTAATTTGAAATTCCAATCAGATGCTCTTTGTGAAGCATGTCAGAAGGGCAAGTTCTCCAAACCTGCATTCAAGTCTAAGAATGTTGTTTCTACCTCAAGGCCATTAGAACTCTTGCACATTGATCTGTTTGGCCCAGTCAAAACAGCATCTGTCAGAGGAAAGAAATATGGATTAGTCATCGTAGATGATTATAGCCGCTGGACATGGGTAAAATTCTTGAAACACAAGGATGAGACTCATTCAGTGTTCTTTGATTTCTGCATTCAGATTCAATCTGAAAAAGAGTGTAAAATCATAAAGGTCAGAAGTGATCATGGTGGTGAATTTGAGAACAGACCCTTTGAAGAATTCTTCAAAGAAAATGGTATTGCCCATGATTTCTCTTGTCCTAGAACTCCACAGCAAAATGGGGTTGTAGAACGAAAGAATAGGACTCTTCAAGAAATGGCCAGAACCATGATCAATGAAACCAATATGGCTAAGCATTTCTGGGCAGAAGCAATAAACACTGCATGTTATATTCAGAATAGAATCTCTATCAGACCTATTCTTAATAAGACTCCCTATGAATTGTGGAAGAATAAAAAGCCCAACATTTCATATTTCCATCCTTTTGGATGTGTGTGCTTTATTCTGAACACTAAAGATCATCTTGGTAAGTTTGATTCCAAAGCTCAAAAGTGTTTCCTTCTTGGATATTCTGAACGCTCAAAAGGCTACAGAGTATACAATACTGAAACATTGGTTGTAGAAGAATCAATCAATATCAGGTTTGATGATAAGCTTGGTTCTGAAAAACCAAAGCAAGTTGATAATTTTGCAGGTTGTGATATTGACATATCAGAAGTTGTTGAGCCAAGAAGCAACGCATCAGAAGCAGAGCTTCTCAGAAGCAAAGAATCTGAAGATCAAGTATCAGCTTCTCTGGAGGATCTAAGTATTTCTGAAGAACCATCTGTCAGAAGATCATCCAGACTCATCTCTGGTCATTCAGAAGATGTCATTCTTGGAAAGAAGGATGATCCAATCAGAACAAGAGCATTCCTTAGAAACAATGCAGACTGTCAATTAGGTCTTGTATCTTTGATCGAGCCAACTTCTGTTGATCATGCTCTAGAAGATCCAGACTGGATAATTGCTATGCAAGAAGAACTAAATCAGTTTACAAGGAATGATGTTTGGGATCTTGTTCCTAGACCAGATGGATTCAATATAATTGGTACAAATTGGGTCTTCAGAAACAAGCTCAGAATGAGAAGATGAGAAATTCTTACGTATGAGTATCCTTTGATATGAAATTTTTGTTAAGAAGTTCTGATAGAAATCAATTAGAAATTGTGATTCGGTTATTACTAACGTTTCATTGTCTAAGTTGATTCAGAACCTCTTTTAAAGCAAAACAGCTGTAACTGGCTATCCAGATGGTAAACACGTGTTCACTATTCCTGGACAAGCGTGCGTGCAGTTGAGGGGACGTCTACTTAGGTAACTGTGCAAATCACGTCTTTTGTCATTATTATCTCTCCTCATGTCACGTAACATTAAATGCTTTTCATCATTTACTCTCTTTCAGTTTTTTTTATATACTCTTCAAACGTTTCTTTTCCCTCTCATATTTCTCTCTCTCTGCATTTGGTTTCTTTTTCATCTCTCTATTTTCATATCATAAACCCTAGCAGTTTCCAATATCTGAAAATTCATCATGAATCCATCGTCAAGCTCTGGGAATCAAGACAATGATAGGAAACAAAAGAGAAAAGCATCTGCTGAACCAGAAACCAAATCTAAAAGAGTTAGGATCTCCTATGACCCTCTCAAAGTGTATCAACCCTTTGACGGTTCCCGTCAATCACCTCCCTCTTCAAAGACCTCCACCACCTCTTCCTCCTCATTCATCCTCTCGGAACCACCTTCTTCACCATCTGATATCTCCTCTCCTTTAACCCTTCCATCAGATATTTCTTCATCCCTCTCATATCCTTTTCCCACCAGAACACCCAATCCCTATAGTGTTGTTCTTCCCGACGCAAGGTTCACTGTCAACCCTCCAACCCCTACCACTCAAACATATCTGGAGCTTTTACATGCTGATGTAAATGGCTGGTTGGAGATTCTTGGTGCTGCTCACCTTAATCATCTGGATGAGTATGCTACAAACAACCTCTGGAATACCTTTCGTCAGGATTTTCTGGAGAAGGCTACAGACACTCAGAGAAGGATTATGTCTGAAGCTCCTGGTGTTCGTGGTCTCCGGTTGGAAGTTGGTGAGAGCAGCCACCACTGTCTCATCAGGAACAGAAGTGTTCTTGAAGAGAAGATACCTGCAGATGAGTTGGAAGAAGAAAATCTCTGCAGAGATATCGTGGTATGGAAACCCCGATCTTCTGTGCTCTGGTTTCCTGTGCTGACTGGAGATTTTCAGTGGCTGTTCAACTGGTTCAGAATGAACCCTTCTGAAAAAGCACCTCACATGGTCTTTCCAGTAGTGGTTTATCGTGCTGATGTTGCTGGTCCTACTCCTCCAACAAACCTAGCAGCTATTCTTCAAGCATTGGAAGATGGAACTTCTGAGCTGCCTGAACCAGAATATGCCAAGGCTCCTTCTGAGTCAGACTCAGATGAGGAAATGGGAGATGCACAAGCTGAAGATCTTCCAGAAGATCACCCTGCTGAGATTGCTGTCCCTCTGGGCAGAAATACTGGTGCTTCTTCTTCTGGTGAAACCTCAGCTCTGATGGAGACCTTGGAAACTCTTCATCAGAATCAAGCTATGCTGGCTTCTCGTTTGGACGCGCAAGAAGCAGCCAATGCTGAGTTTCGTTCCTTCATGACAAGGCAAGCTACAAGCACTGACGGGATTCATGATGTTCTGGCGCGGATTTTGCGTAGGCTAGGATCTTAGTCTTTTGGTCTTTGTAGTTTCCTTTCCTTGTTGCATCTGTTTTCCTGCATTCTTCTTGTAATCCTCTTTTGCTGATCAATGAAAAAGTTTCTTTGTGTTTTACATTCCAGTAAATGTTTTCTTTTGTCGTTTTATACATCTGAATTTTTTTTTTATATATTCTTTTTGATGTTATGACAAAAAGGGGGAGAAAGATAAATGATAAATGATTTGATTAAATCTATCAGTTGCTGGGTAAAGGCTCCCACACATTCACTAACAAGAACTGCAAGTTCTATATGGTTTAAGTGTTTTGCAGGTACAGAGAAGTGAAGTGAATCTTCAAAGCAAACACTAGAAGCAAAACCATGGAAACTGAAGCAAGCTGAGTGCTGTCAAGCTTCAGAGATCAGAAGCAAGAAAGAAGAATGAATCAGAAGCACTGAAAATAGAATTTGAATATCATTGTCTATCCTGTTATGACAAAATTCTATTTGCCCTGATACATATAATGTTATGGCTCTGATACATTATTTGCTCTGATACATGTTTTTAGCCTAAATGCTCTGATACATTTGGCTCTGATACATATCATGTATTTGAATATACATTTTATGTTCTAACTCGTTCATGCTGACTTTTGTCGTTTAGTTTTTGTTCTGTAACATTTCAGGATGTAGAGATGCTCAGATGATGCTCTGGTACATTCAACAATGTTCTGATACAAATCTAGCATGAAGTGATGTTGGTAGACATTCAAAGTTCTGAAGCTATCCGAGGGAAGCAGAAATCAGAAGATGTGAATGTTCTAAAAGATCCAGTAATTCAAGTTCTGAAGCTGTCCTGAATGGAAGCAGAAGTCAGAAGCTGTGAATGTTCTGAAGATCAAAGAAATTCAAGTTCTGAAGCTGTCCAATGGAAGCAGAAGTCAGAAGCTATGAATTCTCTGAAGGCAGAAGCTATATGATCGTCTCTACCGAAATAATCAGGGAAGTCTTTTATCAAAGTTCTTCGAGTATTTATTTCAGGGGGAGATTATTTATCTCAGGGGGAGATTGTTAATCTCAGGGGGAGACATATTCATATGCTTATGCTATAGCTGTGTAATTTGTCTTTTGCCGTCTACTCTTTCTGATCGCAAATTCATATCATTTATATATGTTTTTGTCATCATCAAAAAGGGGGAGATTGTTAGAACAAGATTTGTTCTTATCAATTATCTTAGTTTTGATGATAACAATAATATGAATTTTGCTTAAGATAATATGGTACTCTAATCCAATGCAATTTCCCTTTCAGGAAATATATAAAGAGTACGCATAATTCAGCGCTCAGAAGATGTGTCTCAAATGGTTCAGCGTGCAACATCAGAACATGGTCTGGCAAGACATCAGAAGATGGTCGAAGCAGAATCAGAACATGGGTCTATGGAAGCATCAGAAGAACATGAGATCAGAAGCACTGAAAATCAGAAGATGGTATCACGCTCAGAAGCACTTCAAGGTCAGAAGATCAGAAGATGTTGTGCACCAAGCTGTTTGACTCTGATGATATTCAAACGTCGTATTCACAAACATCAGATCAGAAGGAAGTACACGTGGCAGACTACGCTGACTGACAAAAGGAACGTTAAAGCTACTAAAGGCTACGTCAGTAGACACAGCGTGAACAAGGCTCGAGGTAGTTGACAAAAGCGTATAACATTAAATGCAAAGCTGTACGGAACACGCAAAGCATTAAATGCATTCAACGGTCATCTTCTCAACGCCTATAAATATGAAGTTCTGATGAGAAGCAAGGTTAACGATTCTGCACAAAATCAACTTATATCAAACTTGCTGAAACGCTGTTCAAATCAAAAACTCAAAATCTTCATCTTCATCAAAGCTCACTACATTGCTGTTGTAATATCTTAGTGAGATTAAGCTTAAACTGTAAGAGAAATATCACAGTTGTGATTATCGCTTTTAAGAAGCATTTGTAAACTCTTGAATTGATTACATTAAGTTGTAAGGAACTAGAGTGATCGGTTGATCAGTATACTCTAGGAAGTCTTGGCAGTTGGCTAAGCAGTTTGTAACTAGAGTGATCAGGTTGATCAGAATACTCTAGAGGAAGTCTTAGCAGTTGGCTGAGCAGAAAGTCTTAGGAGTGAACTAAGCCTAGAGTGATCGTGTTGATCAGTAGACTCTAGAAAAAGTCTTAGGAGTGAACTAAGCAGTTGTTCCTGGAGTGATCAGGTTGTGATCAGAAGACTCTGGAAGACTTAGTTGCGGCTAAGTGGAAAACCATTGTAATCCGTGCGATTAGTGGATTAAATCCTCAGTTGAGGTAAATCATCTCTGCGGGGGTGGACTGGAGTAGCTTCGTTAACAGCGAACCAGGATAAAAATATTTGTGCATTTATTTTTATCGTCCAAGATTTAAAGTCACACTTATTCAATCCCCCCTTTCTAAGTGTTTTTCTATCCTTCAAGGGGAAGTATTACTAACCATGTGCTGAAGATACGGCCCTTTCAGAGTCCCCATAAACAGATCAATCAACTCTCGGTCCAATAAAGGAGGTTGGACTCGAGCAGCAAGTTCACGCCACCTCTGGGCGTATTCCTTAAAAGACTCTTCAGATTTCTGTGACATATTTTGCAGCTGTGCACGGCTAGGAGCCATAGCAGTATTGTAGTGGTATTGTTTCAAGAAGGCATCAACAAGCTCTCCCCAAGTACTGACATTAGACCTCTCGAGTTTCATATACCACTCCAACGGGGCTCCAGTGAGACTATCCTGGAAGAAGTGCATAAGCAGAGGTTCGTTCTCAGCGTGAGCGGCCATCTTACGGCAGTAGGAACGAATGTGAGTCTCTGGGCAGGTAACTCCCTTGTACTTATCAAAATCTGGCACCTTGAACTTCGGGGGAATAACAATCCCAGGTACCAAGCACATAGCGGCGGTGTCGAAGCTTGAAGTTTTAGCAACCTCGACAGCCTTAAGACGTTCTTCAAGGGCTTGGTACATCTTAGCAGTCTCGGTCAACTCAGCAGTGAGATCATGTTCAAGATCAATAACCTCATGGTGGTCGTCCACCACTTTAAGTGTCTCATTAATAGGAGTCTCTTTAGTTTTCACCCCTCCGTCAGCAGAATTGGTAGGAGTATCTTTGACCAAACTAGCGACACTCTTTCTAAGTTCATCCTGTCCTTGAACAACGGCATGGAGAGTCTCCATAAGTTGGGCCATTCTTTCCCCCATAACATCCATATCCCTACGGAGGGCAGCTTGATTCTGTTCAAATTGTTCCATGATTCTCTCGTTACTCCTGGTGCGGTAAGGATGTAAGAAAGTCAGCTTCGTCGTCGGGAAAGAAATCTGTTGCTGAAAAGGACCCCAATTAGTTTCTTGTATAACAACCTGAAAAATGCAATGTGACAATGTGAATGTATGAGTGCATGTGTGCATATGATGTGTCGTGTCATTTTCAGGGTATCCAAAGTAAGATTGATAGTCAAGAACAAATAACAACGTGACGAGAGAGATATCAAGTGAAAACGGAAAGCAATTCATTTCATTCATAATAGCCCCCTAAGGCGAGTAGGTTCAAACATACATAACAATGTTTCAATATAAAGAGCAATAGAGACCCCATCCAACAAATCTGGTGGTGATCTACAAACAAATTCAATTATCAATTCATCTCAATGTAGAACAAAGGCCCTCCTTGTCTGAAATGGGCGTCACTCCACTTCTTTGTTTCGTCAAATAGCTTCTTAGTCGTCTCCCGATCTCTTCCTTTGACAAGGCTTTGGATCACTTCATCCTTTCGGAATAGCTGCGTGTCTAGATTCTTGCAGCAATCCCTAAGTTCGTCACACCCTTTGCATTCTGGGATATAGGTCTTCTCAAGCGCATTTGCTTCACTCATCATTTGATCTCTGAGCTTGACATTCTCTTCAGCTAGTCGGGCGGTGCAGAGGTGACTTCCTTTCAGTTGGGTCTCAACTGCTATTCTCTGAGTGGTCTCTTCTTCCAGCTTCTTCTTCATGGTCCTCAACTCATACTTGGTTTCTTTCTCCAGTCGGAGCTTGTGGGCTTTCAGGTCTTCTTGATACTCTCGTCTGAGCTTCTCTTTTTCTTCCTTTATAGCCTTTTCTATAACCTTTTGAGGATCTTCAGTAGGAGCGACAACAACTTTTCCGTCCTTTTCAGTTCTAACCCTCTTCCTGGCTTGAGAAGACTCTCCTTTGAGAATTTTAAGTTCACGGGCCAGTTCATTCTTTGTTTGTTTAAGGAAATAGCGCTTCAAATCCATATCCCTATCTTTCTCTTTCAGTCTCAAATTGGCGACGCGGACCTGGTCAAAACGTTCCCTTGATACCATAGTTTCCGATATCTTCGGAGGTTGTGCATACAAGAGAGGGACCCTCGGGAATGGTAACAGAAGTGTCTTGACTCTCTCCTTAACCCAATCGGTATAGGGCTCCATAGCAATGGCATTCTTGGCTCCCAGAGTGGATCTCTCACCTATATGAATGTTATTCCAGGCTTTCCTGATTTCCTCAAGCGCTACAGGGTCAGCTCCTTTTTCAAAGTACACGGATTGGTAAATCTCCCTATCCGAAGGCCCACTCTTCATGGTATAGCCCAACTGACGAAGAGCTAGAACTGGGTTGTAGTTAATACATCCTCTTGTCCCAATGAGCGGGACGTTACCAAAGTTTCCGCACCTAATAATGACTTCAGATATGCCTGTTCGGAATTGATACCATACGATATCGTTTGCAGTAAGTCCCATGATTCTCTGAGACCACTTCTGAGTAGAGGTAACAAACGGACCACTGGCAGGCAAGTGAGATTTGAACCATTTATATAACAGCGGCAAGCAACCTCGAATAGCCCCTCTTTTACCATGCCGAGAGTGAATGGAATAATATGTGTCAGCCAATAGGGTGGGTACTGGATTCTTGTCCATAAAAAGACATATAGCAGCCAAATCAACGAACTTGTGAATATTGGGAAACATCACAATTCCATAGATCAGAGCGGCCAAAATAGCATTGAAAGCCTCCCATATTCCTTTGTCGGCAAATTCTTGAGCTTTTTCAACCAGGAAACTCATGTAGAAGCCATGAGTATCCCCATTCTTCTTCCAGTTATCATGAACATCCCCCAAGCTCAAATAAAGAGCGTTGGCAATGTAATCCAACCTAGGTTTCTCTGGGACACAAACAAAAGGCACTCTGTGTTGAATCTTGATGTTGAGGAGGTAAGAGTACTCTTCGAGAGTGGGAGCTAGCTGATAATCCGAAAATGTGAAACAACGGACATCTGGGTCGTAGAACTGAAGAAGAGTAGATAAGGCCCATTCGTCGACACGCGAGTACAGAAGAGATAATATGTTGCCATAATTGTCACTGAACACTGTTTCATTATGACCAGTGACCAATTCACCCAATTGTCCCAATTGAACCATACCCTCGCGATGGAAAGTATAAGTGTGTGTGCGCCTTGTAGCTCCTTGATTGACGGTCACGTTGTTATCCATTCTTGACAGAGATTGATTTTTTCTGGATACCCTGAAAAATGACATGCAAATGAGAATTAACTTTTTCTTTTCTTTCTTTTCCCTTTTTTTTTTTTTTCCTTTTTTTTTTTTTTTGAAATGTAAACATGCTATGATGAAAATGATGCAGATTGGGTCCCCACGACATAGAGGGACCAAGGCAATAATTCTGAGCAAGAAGATGTCATAGGATCAAAGGTCCGGCATAGATCAGAGAACCAGAAGAACCATAATCATCAACGGAACCAAATAGTCAACAACCAGAACCAAATAGTCACCAACGGTACCTGTCATGTATATCCCTCCCCACTCACAGGTGTAGTCTAGGTCAGGGTAGGTCAAAATGGCAACCAGCGTTATCAGTCCTCCTGAGGCACCAATGTTGTTGCATCTACATGCCAACAATGATACCCCATTTGGACCTCGACTGGGCGTGGGTCTCATGATCGCACTAGACAAGACCTGACATCTCATCGGCGTCATGACTATCCACTCTATCCTAGGTATCCTATGTGTCACTCTGGCCTGGGTATTGGGCCTTTTACCTCATAGAACATCCCACCCAACCTGCAAAACAGAACAGAAGACCCCAAGGAACACAGAATATAATCCATATGCATGATGTGCAAACAGAAATAAACATGATATGCAAGCAGAAACATAAACATGCAAACATATATACAAGGTATAGACATAAACAAATAAACACCCAGTAAATAAACAAACAAACGCAGGCTAGGATCGACTCGCTAAGGATGGACCAGCAACAGGTCTAGCAACATCCCCAGCAGAGTCGCCAGCTGTCGCACGCTCGCGAAAAAATGAACAGAGTCGCCACCAATATATTTATCCCATAAGGGAAAGGAATACCGGATAACCTACAAAGGGAGGAACAGGGTCTTGCGACCAGAGAATCTAGGTACGGGAGTCGGTTACGCAAGGGGAAGGTATTAGCACCCCTCGCGCCCATTGTACTCGATGGTATCCACCTATGTTTGTTTCTATCTAAAGGGTGTAAAACTATGTCTATGTCTAAATGCGAAATGAATGCAGAATGTAGGGAAAATAAGAATTGTACTCGCACGGGCCCTACCCCGCTGCCTACGTATCCTTTTCAGGAATCAGAGTTACCGTAGCTCGGCTCACGATTTTCTGTTTGTTTTTGTGTTTTTTAGTTGGGCGGCGTTAACGCTCACGCTCTTGCATAAGGGAACAGCCTAGGATGCAATGGAGCGGAGATAACTTGCCCTTAAGAAAAGAAGAAAAAGAGATTGGTTTGTATCTTTTAAGGGTAATTCCATGATGACGAGAACCCACTACAAGGTCTCGCATCACTTCCTCACTTTTGTTTTAAGTCTGAACATTTATTAGGTTTTTTTAAGCGTTTTTGATTGGTGTTTTTTAAGGGGATTTAATTTGTGACTTAGATCATACCAAAAAGAGTTTTTGTTTGTTTTTGAATATTTAGAGAACGCACATCGAGGCCTACGCCACAATCGTTTCTCTAAATAACGGTTAAGAAATACATCGAGGCTTCACACCTCAATCATTTCTTCTCCGCTAAGTAAAAGAGATACAAAAAGAGTTTTTTATGAATATTTAGAGAATGCACATCGAGGCCTACGCCACAATCGTTTCTCTAAATAACGGTTAAGAAATACACCGAGGCTTCACACCTCAATCATTTCTTCTCCGCTAAGTAGGAAAGAACATACATCGAGGCCTACGCCTCAATCATTTCTTTCCTACCATGAAATAAAGCAACGGTATGATCTTCATCGATTTTTATTAAGTATTTTAAAGTTTGAAAAGAAAAAGGATGAAAGAAGGGAACCATTTCTAAATTCTAGTCTAAGTTGTTCTAATTCCTATTTAAGTACAAGAGGGAACTAAAATAGGCCAAAAATATGGCCCAAGTTAAGTAACAAAGTCACACAAAAAGTCATATAGAAATCAACATATGGATGATACAAAAGCAATTCAAACATTAGTGCAACATTAACCTTGAAGATACTATTATTTTTATGGCATTTTTATGAAGGAGAATTCAAAGGATTAATGTCAAAATTAACCTAAAGTCTACTATTTTTATGAGATTTTTTTAATGTCAATGATCACCTAAAATCTAACAAAATATTAAAGGTTCTATCATGTTTTTATTAACTAAAAGTAAAAAGCTATTATGAAGTGAACCTAAAATCTAACATTGATTTTATGCATTTTTTATGATTTAAAAAAAGGAATTATGAACTAAAAATAGGAGCAAAACAAAGATTAAAAGTGAAAATCTAAGCTACACTGCAGGGGGTGGGTTAGCAGAATTTGTATGAACTAAAATTGGTTACATGCACAAACAGGGCTTAAACAGGGGTGTGTCAATAGCTGGGGCGCTAAGGCCCAGTCTGAACATGTGATGGTATGTTGGTGAAGCAGGGGTGCGATCAGAAAACAGGGTGAGGCCCAACGCGCGTAGGGCCCAACAAGCAGCAACCAAATTCAATTCATTTTTATTTCATTATTATTTTACTTATTGATATCACTCAGCATGTGTTATTCTCTTATTATATGGTTTAATACTTGTAAAACGTGACATGCAATGCACACATACATGTATCAATTGGTCATATGCTGAGTTTAAGTCACTAAATGACAAACGTGAAATCTAGACCAATCAGGAAGAGCCAACAGCGTGTTCAATGATTGCAAATAAGTCAAAAATGAAAAGAATGACCAGTGCTAAAGCGCCACGTCATCCTGACGGCATCAACCCCATGCACCTGATGCAGACGTTGGAGAGTGACTCCGATTGTCTTCTCCGGCAGCCGCGCGGCGGCGCCGCCTAGCCAGAATTCCAGAAATCCGCAAGTGCGGTATCGTCCAACTCGGATTTTCACACTGAGTTTAAATCTGAACCTCATTTTTTATGAATCCTCCTCTAACTTATGAATCGAAGCCAAGTATGGAACCTCGGCTCTAAGAAAACACGTTAACACAAACCGCAAGATCCGCGAAATACCTCACATATCACATAACACTCAAGCATAGGATCTAAGCTTATATACGCGCCATAGATACATATGAACAGAGAATGAACAATTCAAGAACGAGAACCTCGCATTGATGCACCAAGTGGCGCCGAATAAATTCGCATTTAACCAAGCATCATGTGCATATGACCTATTCACGGACTTCTACTATGCTTAAGAGTTCAGAGCACTTACTTGTTTGGAATCTCAGATCTTAGAGACGAAGGAAGATTCTGTGGCTCTGAGCTCTGAGTCGATGAGAGCGCTTGTGTTTGATACGGATCCTCGGTGCGAGTCTTCTACTGCGGACTGAACTCAGTTTCGTCTGAACCTTGCACCAGATCTTGATGGAGGTAGCAGGTAGTGTTCATGCTAGCTCGGATCTTGTGGAGGCGATGATGGTGATAGTGGTGCTGCAGCAACAATAGAAGGATGATTCAGAGGTAGCTGATGACTCAGTCACGAAGGTGGCTGCGGTGGCATTCTGATCGGAGAAGGTCGGCTGTGGTGGTGGTTGGAGGCGGTGATTGACGGTTGTGGTGGTGGTTGAAGTTTGTTACAAATGTAACAAACTTTTGAAGGTGATAGAGAGAGAGAGAGAACCGAGGGAGGGAGAAGAGTGAGGAGAGATTTTGAGAAAATGAAGAAATGAGAGAGTCTGAAAACTGGGAAAAAAAAGTCAGTCTCCGAGTTTGTGAAGAGTAGTGAGTTTATATAGGGGGATGTGTGGAAGTTATGGTGGGGTTGCATGTAGCATAGCTTCTCCCTCTTCTACTTAGTGAACAAGCAATGACAATTGTAGCATGGTCTTCATGGGCCTTTCACGTGGCTTTTTGGTGCATGGCTATTTGTGATATACTTCTACTTTATGCCAAGAGCAAGACTTCCATGATGCTGACTTTGCATGGATATATCTCTATCCATGGCTTACCACTTGATTCAAATTCGAGCTCATACTAAAGAGAAGATTAGATAGACCAAGTTTGGTGTTTGAAGCTCCTTGAGATAAGACTTGGAAATATGAGAAAAAGAGGATGGAACATGATGCTTGGTTACTGCATAGGTCCTGCGTGTGCGTGCCTACTATTGGTCATAGGTTCCTTGTCAAAACGTGTCCTTGTAGGGGCACCAGTTTGGATGGCTCTATCTCATTCCACAAGTATCCGATTTCTACCGTCCATGGCTCGATGGGAATAAGACATGGCAAAGAATTATTTGACACCATACTTAATCACAATGAAGGTTTGTGGAGCTCAAAAAATGACCTCACATTTGGCGCACCACCTGCTTGAGGAAATGCGCATGCGTGCCCTGAGATTCTGGCCCATGCCCTTGGCAGCATATGACTTGGTGGAGAGGTGACTTTGCAGCTATGTAAATGATTCATTCTTTGTCCAAACGGCTTGATTCTTGCTTTGTTGGGTAGAGCACATGGAAAGGATTGAGATGATACCACGTTTGCATTTGTAGAGTTCCTGAATTGCCCTAGAATTGGCTTCGAAATTGGCACGCCACGTACTTGATGAAATGTGTCACGTATGACCAGAATTGTGCCCAGCTTCATGACTTGAGTGAATGTAATTCTGAAAACTTCAACACTCAATATCTCTTGATCCAAGCCTCAAATGAAAAAACTCCCAACTAGAAAGTTGTAAAGGACCATGATTTGAAAACTTTTGATGTTGAGCTCGTCTTAAAATTCTGTCGTTTTCAACATGATAATTGAACCTGAAGTCAGCTGCCCAGCCAATTGGAAATTCACTCAAGAATTCTTTAAGTGTAGAACTTTCCTCTTTTGGCAAGTTCCCATTTCACTTAACTTTCCAAATTTGGCAGTTTTGATTATTTCTTGATTTTTCTCATTTTCTTGACTTTATTTGACCGGCTCTCCACCAAGAGTCAATATTTGAATAATTTTCCCGATTTTGACCCAAAAGTCAACTGTTCTGATTTTTCCGGCTATTGATGAAATTCCTGATTAAATCTCTTCCAGTCAAATCCAGTCAAACAAACACATCCACATAGTCAGTATGAGAAGCTTCCCACACATAGAAACCATTCCTGATTAACTGTTGACCAGGAAGTCAACTGGTTGACTTTGGTCAAAGAAACCCTGCTTTAAGGAACCAGATAATTTGTAAGCTTACGCTCTTCAATCAATGTCCTGATTCGAAGCAGAGAGACACCCCAATCCAGGAGGACTTCCCTGAACATGGAGCCACATGATTATACCTCAGTTTTCTTATTCTCTGATCAAACTTCTTTGCAATGGAGTTTTTTCTTGCTAGCCTTTGAGTAGTACCAATGATATGCATGCCTGGGTATGAATTATGCCCTAAGTGATGTATGTACATGAATGCAAAGCCTAAGCCAGTTAGAAGTTAAGGGGTAGGACAAATTTGGGGTATGACAGCTGCCCCTATTTAATCGTCTTATACCTGAAGGTGAGATTGGCGTTAGCCTTTCGAACATTCGAGGTAGAAGAAGATTAAATACCAAGACCAGAAATTTGTCCTGAAACGATGGTGGGGGTCGTTATTCTGTTTTTGTTTTTGATATCTGCTGGGGAAAGAGAAATTTTGTTTTTTTCTGTTGGAAGAATTTACAGTGGGTAATGGGTTTGAATGGAGATAGCTTATAACGTGGTAGCGGTGCCGACACGGGGTTTTCAAAGAGAATGGTTGTATGAAACAATGATCGAAAGAAAAAGACCTCGTGCGACTTACGACTCAATGTCAGGACTGAAAGAGATAAGATCTCGTGGCGATCTATGACTCGACATCGAAAGAAAATCTCGTGTGATTTTCCACACTTTGGAAAGGAATAAGATCTCGTAGCGATCTTATGACTCAACCTCGAAAGAAAATCTCGTGTGATTTTCTACACTTTGGAAAGGAATAAGATCTCGTAGCGATCTTATGACTCAACATCGAAAGAAAATCTCGTGCGATTTTCCACACTTTGGAAAGGAATAAGATCTCGTAGCGATCTTATGACTCAACATCGAAAGAAAATCTAAAATCTCAATGTCCTGATTCGAAGCAGAGAGACACCCCAATCCAGGAGGACTTCCCTGAACATGGAGCCACATGATTATACCTCAGTTTTCTTATTCTCTGATCAAACTTCTTTGCAATGGAGTTTTTTCTTGCTAGCCTTTGAGTAGTACCAATGATATGCATGCCTGGGTATGAATTATGCCCTAAGTGATGTATGTACATGAATGCAAAGCCTAAGCCAGTTAGAAGTTAAGGGGTAGGACAAATTTGGGGTATGACACACATGTCACACAATCCAGTCCAACATATTGTAACAAACACATTGAGCTTGGCATGCATTTTGTACGTTAGAGAGTAGAATCCAAAAAAACTATCTATTGAGCATGTACCTGCAAGCCTACAAATTGTTAATTATCAACTTAATATAAATCAATTATAAAATTAGTTAGAGGTTGTTAGCATAATTTGTACATTCCCTATTTTATCCTCATTGTATGTAAGTTATATATATATATATATATATATATATATATATACATATACATATACACACACACACACACGTAATGCTTCACCTCTTAGAGTGAGTTATGTTTTTATCCTCATTGTATGTAAGTTATATATATATATATATATATATATATATATATATATATATATACACACACACATACACACACACGTAATGCTTCACCTCTTAGAGTGAGTTATGTAACAATCTATTCAACAATAATTAAGTTGTTCCTTTCTCAATTGAGTTATTTCTGGTGCATCAACATGGTATCTGAGCTCAATGAGCTCTGGTGACAATTTCTTTTTCCTTCTTCATCACTCAGTTCTTGAACCTTCTTCCTTTTTCATTGAATTTTTCTTCTCATGGATCGCCAGAGTTATTCCTTACAACAAACTCCGCAAATCCCTACTACTTGCATCCGAACGAGAGCAATGCACTAACTCTTGTTGCTCCATCATTGGACTATAAAAATTATACATATTGTCATGATCAATGAATATTGCATTGATTTCGAAGAACAAATAAAAATTCATCGATGGTTCATTCTCCAAACCAGCTACTTTCAATCCATTTTTCGTTTAATGGATGTGTTACAACACTATGGTTCTTTCTTGGATTCAAATGTCATTTCATAATTGATTGGAAAGTCTATTATATGGATTGAAGCTGCTTCAAATGTTTGGAAGAATCTTTTAATTAGGTTTTTGCAAAGTGATATCTTTCGCATCTCACACATTCAAGAAGAACTGTATCGTTTTTTCCAAGGTACTCTTGATATCTCTGAATATTTTACTTAATTGATAGTGATACGGGACAAGTTAGAGAATTATTGTCCCTTTCCTTGTTGTAAATGTTCATTCGTTTATTCATGTGGTGTTGCTGAATCTACTAAGACGTATCGTGAAAAAGATTATGTGATTTGGTTCTTGAAAGGGTTAAATGAATGCTTTGCATATTCAAAATATCAAATAATGATGATGAATCCTCTTCCGAATATTGATAAGGTTTTCTCCTTAGTCATTCAACAAGAACATGAATTAAATTCCAATATTCCCATAGAATCCACTGAAGCCACATTCATTGCGCTACATGTCAATACACATAGTTTTTCTAATGGCAAAGGAACTTCATTTAACAAAGGGAAATGATTTCATCATCCAAAAGAAGTTAACAGGGTATGCACTCATTATGGAAGAACAAATCATACCGTGGACACATTTTTCTCGAAGGGAAAAGTTAACAAGATATAAACATACTTTGTTTTTTCCTTCTTGCAAATCTATCTTTATTATCACGAATCTACTTCTTTTGAAGGGAAAAGTTTTTGGTATTCAAACCATATTCAAACCCCCTTTCTAGTGTTTTTCACACCTTCAAAATGGACTTAGAGGTACATGCATGATCACTAGGTAAATCAGTTCATAAGGAAACAATGTTGGATAAGTAAAGAGGTGTTCATGGAAAATGACATCCTTGGAAATATAGACTTTACCCGACTTACTCAAACACTTGTAAACCTTATGCTGAGATGAAATCCCTAAGTACACACACTATTGATTCCTAAATTCCAACTTATGTTTGTTGTAGGGACGAGTGAAAGGAAAACACAAGCAACCAAAGACTTTGAGTGTGTCATAACGAGGATACTTGTGATACAAGACAAAGAATGTGGACTAAAAACGAGCTAGATCTGCAGTAGGTAACCTATTAACCACATAAATTGTAGATGCAAAGGCATGTTCTCAAAATAAAAGTGGAAGAGAAGCATGAGATAACAAGGTAAGGCCCGTTTCCACAATATGCTTGTGTTTGTGTTTGACTGTACCATTTTGATGATACATGTGTAAACATGTGAGCCTATGAGAGACTCCTAACTTAGTTAAATGCATGGTGAATGGTCGAAATTCTCCCCCATAATATGATTTTAAAGCTTTAATGGTAGTTTTAAATTAAGTTTGAATGAACTTGTGAAATAATGTGAAGGCATGAAGTGTTTCAGGCTTGTGTTTTAGGAAATATATCTAAGTGTACTTGGAAAAAGCATCAACAAACGCAACATAGTAAAGAAAGCCTAGGGTAGAAGGAAATGGTGTTGGGCCCCAAAGTTCCGTGTGTATTAATTAAAAAGGAGAGTGATACATGGATATAGATGAAGATGCATGCAATCTATGAGATTTGCCAATACAACAAGATTTACACAATAAAGTGTTTGAATTACGAGAAAACAAAATATTACAATGCTTTAGAGCTTGTCTAATAACTGAATAGTTTACATGACCTAGACTAAAATGCCAACGAAGGATAGAACTAGCTTTACCTACACCAGATATCATAGAGCATGAAAAAAACTTAGCATTGGTGCAAATAGAAAAATCTTTGGAACAAGACATAGTGGACATCCTTGAAGGCTCCATAACCAAGCGTGGAAAGCAATACAATCCATTGAGTCACGTAAACTTAAAAGAAAAGTGAGCTTAGAAAGTTAAGATTTCATGAAACACTTGTCAGCCAAGAACTTAATCACAACATTGTTATCACACGAAAACTAAGATACTAGCAATAGATTCCTTGTAATACAAGGTACAAGAAGAATATCATTTAGAACAAGTATGGTTGAGGGACATAAAGAGGGAGAAATATGAGTTGAACCTACACATATGAATGAGAGGGATTAGCCATTAGCAACTCTGACACGATAATTACCTGAATAAGTTTTCTTAGAATGCAAGTAAAAAGCATGAGAAGTGAGGTGGTGTCATACCCCAATTTTTTACCCTAAGATCATACATCATTTGCATATCAACCATTAATCAAGAGTTTCATCTTAAAGCTTTATTTTTGGTGTTGTGCTCATTTCACCTGTAAGGGGAATCATCGAGCACCAATGTTTTTTTGTTTGTATATGTTATACTAACCAAAATACCAAAAATATTTCCTTGTGCTTTTGTATGTTTGTGTTTTGTAGGTACCAAGTCAAAATATCCATCAAAAAGGGCATATTTCAACATTTTCACTGTGCAAATCGATTTGCATAAAGTGTAAATCGATTTACACAATTGTTTCTGCACCATATTTGCTTCTGTCATCAGTGCAAATCGATTTGCATAAGACAACAATCGATTTGCATAATTGTTTTTTGCCTTTTTCTACAGTGCAAATCGATTTGCATAAGGTGTAATTCCATTGTACCAGTGCGAATTTTAAAGAATGAAGGCAATTTTTCAGATTTTAAGGAGTGTGTCACCACTTTCATGTGTTGGGTGAAGGTTCTAGATTGCACAATCAATTCCCAATATCATTTTGATCAATCTTATCATGTACCCTCATTTGATGACATATACATCAATGGGTCGTAATTTTGGCTCCAAATTCATTTACCAAACCTAATTTCATTTACCAAGCCTAACTCCAAACCACCACTAATCCCAAGTCTAAATCCTATAAATAGAGGCCTCTACCTCTTCATCTCACAAGCTTGAAAAGTCAAAGAAACTCTTGCATTTTCTATCCCCATCTCTCCCAAATCACTCAAAACTCTCATCTTCCATCAAAACGTTAGTGAGCTCCACCTTGATCCTCACTAACTTTGAGCTAAACATTCATCTAAACTCTATCTCTTCATCAATTGTGAGTGAATTCAAGCTTTGTGTTGAAGCAGGCATAGCGGCAAGCAACAAAAAAGATTTAGAAATATTGATCCGAGAATTATCGTCCTCAGAGATGGAGAGATGCCATTCAACAATTTCTACGGTTTCGAGCTTTGGTTTGAATGAGCAAAAAGTAAACAAAGATATAGACAGGAAAAGAATAAACACATTCATAGAAGAGAAATAACTTATCAGGAATGTAAATATATTCACTCTTCACAAACATACACTTACCAACCCATTATACTCAACCTACGATACTCATCTATGTCATCACGTATCTCTCACATAAGCGTCCATCTCTGGAGCACAAACGAGATCATCTCACAACTAAGGTTATCTCTAACGCGAAGTCGCGAGAACATCCGTATTCTCGCGTCGGCGATCTCTCGCGCCGCTCAAACACGAAAGCATTAAGAACAGATACAAACAGTGAATGCTAGCTCTAAATCTATCTCTAGAGTTCAGAACCAACACATAATCATCCTAGATAAGGATTCAAGAAGTTTATCTCTAAAGCACCCCAAATCCCCAGCATAGAGCAAAAATCCAGGATAACATCAACACAGATTCGTAAAGCAAGTTAAATATAACATTATAATCGGTAAATATACATAAGATTCAAGTAAATATACAAACAAAACCCAACCAAAGAGAAATACACAATGAAGAAGAGAAATGAACCGAAAATCTCCCGGTTTGTCAGCTCCGTTCGACGCTCAATCCACCCTGATCATCCTTATGCAACCTCCGAAGTTGTTTTCTAAGCTAATTTTGATCTAAGAATGAAAATGATGGAGTTGGGACTGAAACTTTCCCAAAACCATAACCCTAAAATGTCTCAAATGAAGAAATATAAAGAAAATTCTGCGCAGGTCCGCTCAGCGGACCCCCTCCGCTCAGCGGACTCAAAATTGAATCCAGCCTCTGATTTGCTCCGCTGGAGCTCCGCTCAGCGGACCCCCTCCGCTTAGCGGATGACAGCAAAAGTGAAATCTTGTTTTCGCCATAAGTTGAAAACCGTAACTCCGAATTGTGTCCGGTTCGAAGCATTGGAAAGCTTATTCAATGCTCTATCCAATAATGAATGAATGGAAACCAAAATGATAATTTTTATCATCCTTATTTTGAGCCTTATTCTTTGATGAATTGGTAGAATTTGCATTCTTGAAGCTTAGCCTTTGGTCTTTATTACTCAATGCTCCAAAGATGCATGAATACCTATAAAATGAATGGAAAACTATTAATTGGTATAAAAGTATATGAAAATACAATTATTCACAAAGTATACGTATTTATACACAAAACGGGGAATTATTCAAACGGTATTAACAAAAGTATCGATAAGTGCCACTATTTACATACACAAAATAAGTACATTTTGGGACTTATCAAACTCTCCCCAACTTGAAACTTTGTTTGTCCTCAAACAATGTCAAATAAATCAAAGAATCAAAAGTAATAAACCAAAGAATTGTGAATCATCAAGTTTTGAAAACCAAAAACAAATGTATGGCTCAATACAAAAACGTATAAACAAAGTAAATACTTACCACTATACTACAATGACAACATGTAAATGAAACTAATCCTAAGTACAAAAATCATGCAAAACATTCTAAACCAATACATGTTATCTTATGAATCACACCTAGCAAAATTTCATCAATGGATGAAGAACACACAAAGGTGGAGGACTTTTAACACTCATCCAACAATCTTGCAAACAAAAGATTAAATTATGCATTCATCCAAAAATCGCATTGAAGATACAAAAGCAAGAATCACAAGGACTTTTCAAGGTTGTAATGTGGCTTGGTTAACAAACAAGGGATAAGTCCTAAGGCTAATCGAAACAAAAATTTGCCTAAACCTAAGGGAGTGATCAATCTACCAAAGATTCAAACAACAAAACCTCGATTAAACTTCTTCCATAACCACAAGTTTCTCAAACCAATCACAATACTTATTAGCACAATTATTCACTTCTCTTTTCTTTTTCTTTTTCAAAACTTTTTCTCTTTTTTTTTTCTTTTCTTTTCACATTTTTTTCTTTTCTTTTCAACCTCATAGCAACAACCAAATAAGTGCACAATCATTTCTCTCCCCAAATTGAATTCAACCACATCATCATGTGAATACTCCCTACTTTCTAAGGCAAGGTAAAAATTCATACCAAAAATCATGGTTGAGGGTTCAAGAAAACAAAGAATCAATCATCCATGCAAAAATGAGAACTAAACACTCTAAGATAATCATTTAGCAAAAACAACATGGACATTGACAAAAAGGCTCAAAAGGGTTAACAAATGATCACACACTCACAAGGTGAATTGACTATTTGGTTCTGGTGGTTGTGCTCAAAATGAAACAAAATGCCTTGATCCTTTTCATGCTTTCATAAAATCAACATAAACAAAAGATTAAGCATAATAAAATCCAGTTAAAATAAAGATTGTGGCCTCCAGCATATGTAAACAATGGAAAGCTTCCTCACATTTATGGTTTGGGAACTAAAGTGATTCAATCAACAAACAAGTAATGCAAAAGAATGAATGGTATGGTAATTGTACAAATGAAAAGTTTCCTAAACATGTTATGCTATAGAAAGCGATAAATGAGTACCTTGAATGATACAACTTCAAAAACAATATCCTACCATACATCCGCAAGTTAAAACACTCAAGCTTTGGAAAATCACCTAAAAAATCTTCGAATCACCGAACAAAATTTGAGTCCAAAAAACCAATAAAATAATTAGAAAAACAAAACTAATATATATTACTAATTAGCCTTGGTGAAAGTGGGAAAAAGAGTGAACCAAGTGGAATGGAAGCCCCACTGGTACAAAGCAGGAAAACAAAATTCTGCTATGCTCGCTTAGCGAGCTCTGTTCGCTTAGCGGGCACATCAGAACTCAGAAAAATCAGAATTGCACCAGCTGTTCCAATCACACACCACTTCACCTAAATTCCTCTTAAACATAAAAATAAACAAAACTTTACAACCGTTGGGGTGCCTCCCAACAAGCGCTTGTTTTACGTCGTTAGCTCGACACCTTTATTGGATCGGTGTTTGGAAAGTAGCTTCCTCCCGCCATGCCATGGTGACGTCTCACCGCACAAGCCTAAAGAAAGTGTCCTAACCAACCACTCAACAAACATTACGGGTACAAATATATACAACAATTAAACGAACATAAAAACGAAAGTATACAACTATATACACAAACAAACACATATGTACAAGTTTGGAACAAATACAATTATTATCATACAAAAAGAGAAAATTGGTGAATGTTGGATTCACAAGTTGTAAAATCAAGATTTTGAATAACGAACTGGCCCGATCTCAACGTGTTTCACCAACATTCACCAACAAAGTATACTTGTATGCAAACATATACAAGTAACTATATGGTGAACATAAACAAGTAAACATGTACAAGTAAATATATACACGTGAAACTATACAATATATACGATATATACAAAGCTCAAAACCACGGAAACTATTGCGATGCAATCAAAACTATCCCCGGCAACGGCGCCATTTTGTTGAAGCAGGCATAGCGGCAAGCAACAAAAAAGATTTGGAAATATTGATCCGGGAATTATCGTCCTCAGAGATGGAGAGATGCCATTCAACAGTTTCTACGGTTTCGAGCTTTGGTTTGAATGAGCAAAAAGTAAACAAAGATATAGACAGGAAAAGAATAAACACATTCTTAGAAGAGAAATAACTTATCAGGAATGTAAATATATTCACTCTTCACAAACATACACTTACCAACCCATTATATTCAACCTACGATACTCATCTATGTCATCACGTATCTCTCACATAAGCGTCCATCTCTGGAGCACAAACGAGATCATCTCACAACTAAGGTTATCTCTAAGGCGAAGTCGCGAGAACATCCGTATTCTCGCGTCGGCGATCTCTTGCGCGCCGCTCAAACACGGAAGCATTAAGAACAGATACAAACAGTGAATGCTAGCTCTAAATCTATCTCTAGAGTTCAGAATCAACAGATAATCATCCTAGATAAGGATTCAAGAAGTTTATCTCTAAAGCACCCCAAATCCCCAGCATAGAGCAAAAATCCAGGATAACATCAACACAGATTCGTAAAGCAAGTTAAATATAACATTATAATCGGTAAATATACATAAGATTCAAGTAAATATACAAACAAAACCCAACCAAAGAGAAATACACAAAGAAGAAGAGAAATGAACCGAAAATCTCCCGGTTTGTCAGCTCCGTTCGACGCTCAATCCACCCACGATCATCCTTATGCAACCTCTGAAGTTGTTTTCTAAGCTAATTTTGATCTAAGAATGAAAATGATGGAGTTGGGACTAAAACTTTCCCAAAACCATAACCCTAAAATGTCTCAAATGAAGAAATATAAAGAAAATTCTGCGCAGGTCCGCTCAGTGGACTCAAAATTGCATCCAGCCTCTGATTTGCTCCGCTGGAGCTCCGCTCAGCGGACCCCCTCCGCTTAGCGGATGACAGCAAAAGTGAAATCTTGTTTTCGCCATAAGTTGAAAACCGTAACTCCGAATTGTGTCCGGTTCGAAGCGTTGGAAAGCTTATTCAATGCTCTATCCAATAATGAATGAATGGAAACCAAAATGATAATTTTTATCATCCTTATTTTGAGCTTATTCTTTGATGAATTGGTAGAATTTGCATTCTTGAAGCTTAGCCTTTGGTCTTTATTACTCAATGCTCCAAAGATGCATGAATACCTATAAAATGAATGAAATACTATTAATTGGTATAAAAGTATATGAAAATACAATTATTCACAAAGTATACGTATTTATACACAAAACAGGGAATTATTCAAACGGTATTAACAAAAGTATCGATAAGTGCCACTATTTACATACACAAAATAAGTACACTTTGGGACTTATCACTTTGGTGTTGTGTTCTTGGAGAAGATTCAAAGTTTGTGAAAGAATTGGTAAATCTCTAGATCCACTCCATATTCCAAGATGTGATCCATTGTTGTTTGTGTGTGATGCACCTTTAGTGCTACATTGATGCTATTTGATGATATTTTGATGGTATTTTCATGCATAAGTTGATCCAAGATCACAAGATGTTTGGTTTTATGTTTAAACAAGTTTTCTTCTCTTTATTTGCTGTTTCTTTGAAAAACTATGCAGTGCAAATCGATGTGCATCTTGTGCAAATCGATTTACACAGTTGTTTTATGCGCAGAATTTTAAAATTTAAGTTATGCAAATTGATTTACACTTTGTGCAAATCGATTTGCATCTGACAGAATATGGTTTTTTTCCTTTTTAACCTTGTTTTTGTATCTCTTCTTCCTCTACTTCATTAATATCATTGGATCTAGGATGTTGATAGGTTTGAAAAAGACAAATCCATAATATTAGATGAATGATATTAATGATAGTTTGAGTTATTTTATTTTAATTTCTCTTTATTCTTCTTCTCCTTCTTTTTCTTTTGATCGATGAAAGTTTTCAATATCTTGAGAATTCTTATGGATTCTTGATGAAAACGAGATCGCTACCTATTTTCTTTTCGTGCGGTATTACTTTCGGAGAACGACCTATATATCGTTTCTCTCGCATGCATTAGCACATAAATTGTTGACTGGTCTCGTTGTAGGGTGACTTCTACATAAGTCACTTGGCGATCTGCTTAACATTGCGCAACATTTCGTGTCCCGAATAAAAAGATCCAATATGGCTGAGAATTGTATGCGGTTGATTTAAGACTTATGGAAGTTTGTCGTGTAGTCGCTATGATTTTATCAAGCTTCTGATAAACTTCCATTAAATTTAAATCCGAGATCATCCTTCACTCACCATCGATCTTCATTACTAACAATTCGATGATATACTTGACAAGTTTCAAGATGGTCATCTTGCTAACATTTAACAATTAACTTTAATTTCCGCATTTTATTATATTGTTCTTTATATTTCTTGCTTTATGATTTATTTTATCATTCATCATGTTTATGTTTCCGCTATTTTCTCTTTGTCCATTTGGACGTTTGTTTATGTTTCCACTATTTTATCTTTGTCCATTTGGATGTTTGTTTATGTTTTCGCTATTTTCCTTTTGTCCATTTGGACCATACTCTATTTTTGTGCTAAAATATTAATAAACAACTTAAAATCCTAAAAAAAATACCTAAGCCCCATGGACTACTGGTTACTATCATGAGCATTTTGGAGACCTGGACTTGTTGGACTTAGTACCTCTGGACCCTGTTATTTGCCATCATTCTGTCTATTATTATGTCTGGAATTGGGTTGTTGTCTATCTGTGCAGGTATTTCCTCGAAAGTCCTTGATGGTTAATTCCAAGGCACTGTGATAAGGATTTCGCCTATACGCAGTCGTTACTCTGCCCGATTTTCATCAAAATTTTATAATGTAATCCAAAGGATTGATGCAAGTGGTGCTAAAGATAATCAAGTTCATCTGGATTCTCAAGTGGTAATGCATTGGTTTAGTGTTGGTAGTCCAAAGGATGAGAATTCTACATTGACTCTTAATGTCAAGTGTTGGCTTCTTATTTTGGTTAGACCGTTATTTTCCTTAACTTTTACTTTACGCTCTAGGATAACCTCTTTATCCCCTCCCTTTCTTAGATTTTCAAAATCTTCTCTCTCTTTTTACAAAACTTTCTTATGTTTGCAACCACTTTTAAAATATATTTATTAAAAATATCTTTTGCCCTTAGTGGCTTTTCTTCAAAAGTTTAGACACGATTAATTATTGTAGTGAGTTACGATATCCCACGATTTTGATATTGATTGATATGATGGAATATTTTCCACTTGAGAGAGCCAGTGGCATACTTGTTGATTTTATCCAAGTTGGAGCCCTTCTTTCATTTGTGATGCAAAGAAACCATCTATTCTCATGTTCAAGATTAATGGCTGAGTATTTCTCTCTGACGACGATAAAGTGTTTATTCCTTTTAAAAAAACCTTTTCCCTTTTAAGCGGAACTACATTAGCTCTGACTTCTTCATTGCACCGAGGAGGTATGTAGGCACAAGATGTAAAGTCTTGCCGAGCTTATTTTAAAAATCAAACAAACCTTCTTTTGCACACACTACACATATTTTCAAAAAGGTTCCTGTGGAGTACCACAGATATAAGAGGTGTTTAAGACCTTCCCCTTGTATAATTAACACCTGTACCTAAGATCTCTTTTGTTTTAAAAAAACAAACGTTGAGTTTATTTCTCTCTTTTCCCATTTCCTTTGGAAACAATAAAGCGTATTGGCGACTTTCACTGAAATAATGAGTCAAGTCAACCAATGGCTCCGATCTCAGATTTTCTCCGCTACAGGTGGTGAGAGGCATCTGAGTCCTCAAACCAAGTATGGTTCTCAAAGTATTAAGGCATGGCATGAGCTTAAATAGGAGTGAATTGCTCATAAAACAATGCCAACAATCAATCACAACATGACCATATTTTCCACAAAGCTGATAAGTTGGTTGATTTCCAGATGAGATGTAGCCTTTACCATGCCTCGACCATGATTTATGTATCCACGACCTCGACTGTTAGCATAATTCTCACGCACACCAACTGTTTGATGATTTTCATTCGCAACATCGGTTGAGACCGAGAAATAGCCAACTCTTGACGAAACTTATCAAGCTGAGCTTCCTGAACATAGAGGAGTGCTTCTACATCATAGAGGGAATGAGGCTCATGAGCTCCATACATTTGCATAACAAAAAGATTGAACTCCCTAGGAAGACCATTGGGGATGTAGTCAATCTGATCATGTTCATAAACTAGATCTCCAACTGCAAGCAATGAGATCACAATAGCTTTAACACGTAACAAATTCAATGATGGAACTGGTGCATTTCTTGATGGATTTCAATTCAACATGTAGCTGGCAAACAAGAACTTTCATGTGCCCATTGAAGTACTTGTGAATTCTATCCTAAATTTCAAATACATGCTTGAATGTGTTTATCATATTTTCCATTCAATCTTCATCATCTTTACAAATAACCATAACCACCTAGATATAGCAAGAGATGCACGGTTGATGGTTGACAAATAGTTACAGTTATGCATGCTTGCATGCATGGTGATTCCCTAACATACATCAATGCATATACTAAGGATGTTATGTAACTTGCAGCTTAAACTAAGCTAACCTCCTAATATCTTCAAACCCCCTTGATCTTGTAGGGAGTATTAGAATAATTCTTCACATAGAGACTAAGTTAGTTAGAATTATTCTTGTAAATCTTGTAACTACTTCGGTTAATTATTTAAATTGAATATAACTAGTTGGAATTGATTAATAACTAACTTTATGTTAAGAGTGCTATTTAAAAATTGTAATTAGCCAATTAATAATGAATCAGGGTGTCATTTGAGATTAGACAATTGACAGGATCCTATGAAAGAGTTATTCCCCGTACGTAGATTTTATATGAGATCTGGTTCAAAGCTGGTTAAATTGGAGAGTCCAGTTCAGAACAAGAACAAACACTCAGTGTTTGGCAATTTTCTTTTTAGGGATTGATAGTGGGACCATGCCAATTGATTGAATATCCAGTATTAAGGGTGGATGAATTTTAGCCGACCGATTCAAACCGATCGATCTATTGTAATTTGTGTGAAAACGGTTCGAATTGGATCGGGTGTCGACTTGATTCAGTTGTTTAATTTGAATATATGATTGTTTCGGCCGGGCTCAAATAATTATTTTGGATCCATCAGAAATGAAATCCAACCGAACTCAACTAATACTTAATTTTTTATTTTTATTATTATATATTGGTACATTTTAAAAATGGGATTAAATAACATTATGATATTATCTTTTTATAATTTAATAATGAAATTGTTTATTCACAAGAATACAAGAAAATGTAATACAAAATTTTAATTGTTATTTACTCTGTGCTTTAAAGTATGATAATGTTTAAATTAATGTTAAATGATATTGAAAATATTATCATGTAATAATAATTTTTTTCAATAATAAAAATGTAGTAATAATTTTTTTGAGAAAAGGGGATATGGATTGAAAGTGTAAAATATTTTTACATTGTCAACCAATCACAACCATGTATTCAATTAAAACACAATTTTAATTTAAAAAAAACTATTATGACATGGCAAATATAAGGATTTTGATTGGTTGTATGTGTAAAGTTAATTTACACTGTCAGTACACTACCTTTAAACTCTAATTTTTTTCAATAATAATAAAAATATAATGTTATTCTAAAATTTTGATTATTTTTTTAAAATTAAAAACTAAATGTTACCGAATTTATAACAAATTATTTTTATGGATTTAGTTTAATAAATATTAAACCGATTAAATCCACCTGATTTATTCAATAAATCGATCTAATTGAATCCGCCAAACACTAAAATTTTATCGGTCAAAATTGAGCCTTTAAAATAAAATTGTGATTTACGTCAGATTTACATTTTGGACCAAATATCAACCCAAACCGATCGATTATCCCGTCCTATAAGTATCCACACCAACAAAAAAATAATAGACATGCTAGCTATAGTAGGGTGTACATGCATGGCGTGCGAGCAAAGGTACGTTCAAGCTCGTGGGTGGTGACCCAATTGTGAGTCACATGATGAACAGAGAAATAAGTTTATTTGTAATTTTCTCTCTTTCTTCTTTCCATATTTTGTATTTACTTGTGATTTTCTATTTCTAGTCTTTCTAAGATCACAGCAGCCTAGAATGCATTGACCTCTTAAAAAAGATAATTAAATTTTGATAGAGATTTTACGTTGAAACCTTGTGAATTAAAGAAACAAAAAATCAACATGATTACCCTACAAACATGCTAGTTGGACTATATTGTATCTATCTTCCTTGTTATTAAGAATACACGTCCACAAAAAGATTGAAGAAATTAAGAAGATTTTTCCATATATGATATACACTGCAATATGAATTGTTCAACTACGACATTTCTGTTATGAGTAGTAACATTCAAGCCAAAACTTATCCAACATTGAGTCATCATAGCTAGATTGGTAGGCCCTTCCTTTCCCCTCAAGAGCAATTAATATTGTGCATGGAGGTTACAAGAGTACCATTTGACATTAAATGTAAAACTAAAAGTGATTTTCCCTCAAGAGCCTCTAAACCTCACATTCTTCAATTTGCCATCACTGTATGACTTGTCAAAAATATCCATAGAAAAATTCTATAAAATAAGTATTTCCTCAAAACTCTTATAATTGTTGTACTCCTTGCCTCTTCCACCAAATTAGCAAAGAAACCTTTTATCTTCAACAAATATACTATCTTGTTTCTATTAAAATACAATTAGGTAAACTCTAATGGTAATGTGATTGAAAGTGTTAGCTAGAGAATAACTAATTTTGTTTTGTGATAGTTGTTAGGCACAACAATAATTGAACTAAAGTGGTGAATCATAAATAGATAAAAGAGCCAAAATGATACAAAAATTTTTTTGGGTGTTGAGATTTAACAATACACAACATGTTTTTAAAATACTGAGCTTTAACAATACACAACAAATTTTTGAAAGGAGTCAAACTTTAACAATACAAGACAAATGTGACATGTTAAGCTTTAACAATAAAAAACATGGTTTTTAAAGAGTTTTGAAAAATGTTGAGCTTTAACATTACATAACAAGATTTGATTTAAAAATGGTTGAGCTTTAACAATATAAAACCAGGTTTAAAATAGGAGAGATGTTAAGCTTTAAAAATACAAAGCACAAAGTAAAAGAGGAGGAGAGGTGAGTACCTTGACAATTTTAGTCAATAGTATCCCGTTCCTTTGGATTTTAAGCAACAATGAGGAATCATACATCTCAAGCAAGCATATAAGGGTAAACATTTCAAGTGGTGGGTGATACATGATATATGTATCATAGATACAATCAAAGTGAGTTAAGATATCAACGTATAAACTCAAGTATATGAAGTTATGAAAAAGGAATGACATACCTCAAGGTCAATCATACCATGTATGGATGAGTATGATGTGTATGATCAAATGGATAAATATCTCATGTATGTGGGGTTAGTCAACAACATATATAAAGATAAAGGTATAAAACAAAAGGTATATAATACAAGTATATGGATCAATCAAGTATATATACAAGTAAATAAACAAGGTTTGATCAATCAAATAAGGATGGACAAAGTCTTAACAGATGTCAAGTATAAACATGGTATAAGATAAACATTTTGGTTTTTTTTTGTAAACACTTAAACACACAAATTCAAAGTTTAAAAGATATGGTTGATTTTATCATGGTATAGACATGGATATCAAAGTATGATTATGGCAATGATGAACAAGTTAAAATTAACAAGGTGTTACATCAAAAATCAAGGGGAAATATGGATCAAAGATTAGGATTTTTAATGTGTAAACAAAGTTCATTAATTTAGAAACAAACTAAACCCTAGGGGAAAAACAATTGGGATCATGTCATCATCTTCAAAAGAAGCTAAATTCAACCCTACTGGGATCATTCAAATACAATCAATTCATTTGGTAAAAGAATCAAAAATATTTTTGATAAAAGACTTTTTTAAAAGGATTAAAAAGTACTAGTTTTGACCTAATTAAAAAGTGATAAAATAAATAATATTTTTTAGATTTTAAAATATATTCTCAAAATATATAGTATAAAGAAGTAGTGTACAAAAAATAAAGTCAAATTGATTTAGTTTGCTATGTGAAATAAATTGATGAAGTTGTAAAAGAAAAATGGAGAAAAATAATGATAAAAAGAACATTTTGTGGCCAAAGGGTCTTGAACCCAGGTCCTGAATGTCACAATTTAAAACCTTGACCATCAGCCATGCACTTGTGGTATTTAGAATATGCAATCAATTCATAAAATATGTGAAATGGGTGAAATTCTCAACAAAAAAAATAACTCAGTAGGTCTAGTGCGAGGGGGATTCGAACCCCAGACCTCATGAGCGCAAGGTGACAATAGGTGTGCATTCTACCATTGGGGTGACTATACATACACGGGTAGAAATGCATTCAAGTGATAATATGATGAATTAACATGGAAATGGCCACGTCAGCTCATCCCCTTCCTCAAGAACACCCACTCTCTCTATATCCCTCTCTTCTCCCTCGTATTCAAACTTCCTCTTCATTTTTTTAAATTTTCCATCTTTAATATCTAACTCATTTCTCAACCATTTATGACAAAATAAAAACCTAAATCACTCAAAATTTTACAAGGAATATCATGGTGAAATTTTTATAATTTAAAACTTCATGGTGAGGGCACACGAATGGCATTAACAGAAATGAAACCCTAGGTTTCCAACATTAGTAGTTTTTCATATGAACATGTTATCATGCATACAGTTGCAAGTAGGGACGTCAATGGGGAGGGGCGGGGGCGGGGGATACATTCCCATCACAATCCCCGCCCTTGAATATATTCCCCATCCCCGCTTTGGATCCCGCTATGGGAGGATTTTGTCCTCCATCCCCGTCCCAGCAGATCCCTGCGGGTCTTCACGGATCCCCAAGGTTCATGCGGAGATCCATAAACATGATTTTATTTATTTATTATTTTAAACCAAATTAATAGTAAAAGCTTCAAAAACTAACCACAAGAAATTTAGAAATTATTCCTTTTTGATAAATATATTGTTTTAACAATATTTAATCTATAATATTAAGTGTCATAACCACCAAAATTTCAAACTACAAAAATTAAAATAATCATTTAGATCTCACTCTTCTATTAACAATACATATATATTTTAAATTTGTGTATAAAATTAATCATATGAAATGACAAATAAACTTACATAATAATTTAAAATTATATATAAAATAAGGATATTATGCTATTTTAGGCGAGGCAGGGACTCAACGAGAAGGAGATATTTACGCCACCCCCGTCCCCGAAGTGACTTCGGGGAGACTTTGTTCCCCATCCTCGTCCCCGCAGGGGAAAATTCCCCGTCTCTGGGGCCCCCAACGGGGAATCCCCATAGGGATCCCCGCCTACGAAGGCAAGTTGACATCCCTAGTAGCAAGAGCACACTAAACACAACAAGAAATATATTTTTGCTTCAATGAAAATTTAATAGTGATGCATGTTCAAAGATATCAAGGTGCAAAAATCCTTACCTCTTGGAGAAAGTCCAAGGTTTCTTCAATGATGTTCTAGAAGTGAAACAATGATCCTCCAGAAAGCTAATGATACCTTGGTTGTGCTTTGAAACAACCTGAACACTTCTACTCGATCCTTCTTGCAAAATATGAGGGTGAGAATGGTAGGTGATGTTATGGAGTGTACAACACTTGTTTAGGGGTTTGATAAATCTATATTTGATGTTTAGAGAAGGTTTGTGGAGTTTAATTGGAGAGTGCACAATGGAAACAAATTTGGCTTGAAGACTTGCAAAAATATAGAGCTTTTGAAAATTCTGGTGGGGAGGGAATTTCAGAGTGTATTGAGGTTAAATTCTTATGAGTTTAGAGGCTTGGAGGGAGCCTTTATTTATAGGAAAACTTGTGGGACTTGGAGATGGTCAAAATCAAAAGTTGTAGAGTTTTGGTTTGGTTGAGATCAAATGAGAAGTTTTCATGATTTTTGTGGTTTCAAGACATGGTACAAGTGATGTAGGGTGGTTGAGAAGCTTTTGATACGTTGCTTGTCATTAGCAAATGTGGTTTGTGTAGAAGCAACAATCACAAAAATGGAATGATCTCTTGAACGATGCTTCAAATCAATGTGTAATGCCTCAAAAACTTGTACAATCTTCTGATTAAGGGGATATTTGCAAGTAATGTGGCATGTAAGCAAGAGATATGCAAATTTAGTTCTTGATTTTATTAATTTTGTGCCTTGTAAATGACCTATAAACCAAGTATGGATGCCCAACTTCATCTCTTCGAATCTTGCAGCTCAAGTATCCTATGAATGAGTTCTTGTACTTTTTGGAAAACCCTAAACATCCTCTACAACTTTGGTGTGTGGTGTTTTCTCAAATTAACAAGGGATCATTGTTTAAAATGGCCTCAAAGTCATGTACTTTTTAGGAACAAATCTGCCTTGAAATTTTCACTAAGTGTTGGCAATTGAATCATCAAATTCATGACTTCATAACTCAAAATCCCTGCACATTTTGAGGTCATCCTCAAGGAAAAATTTATTGTATGTAATGAGATCTTCAATCTAATCTTTGGAGCAAAAAAAATGGTGACTTGATGGAGAAGTTATAGCTTCCAAAGTTGAGTACTTGGACGTGTAAAAACTCCATAACTTGGAAAAATATTCAAAGCCCCAATTTTGACATATGATACTTTTGATTGATTTTCTTGATTAAACCTATCAAATGACTTCAATAATCATATTTTTATGATTTTGATCTTTAAAAGTCCATAGTTGACCAAAATTCCAAAAGTCAAAGGTAAACCTTGCATAGTTGACTTTTTGCCAATTGAATTGTAATTCTTCAAATATCAATTGAATCAAGTTCTTCTAGCCAAATGGATGATGTGGGTGAGCTATAATGAAGCACTTTAGGTTCTTGAATCATGTTTTTTTATCCAAAATACCATGCTTAACCAAAAGTCAACTTCCTCAAAGAATTGGGTCTAAACCCTAATTGAGGTACCAGATGATTTTGAAAGTTGTTGGTCTTAGTTTGAATAATTATTGAGTTTGAATATTGATGAGGGGAAACCCTTGAGCATATGAGAATCTTGAATCTTTTTTAGAATAAAAAAACCTTAATTTACTTGAGCTTTCTTGATCAATCACATATCTTGTGAAATAAGCAACAAGCAAACACAATCTTTTGTATATTTTTTAGATTGACAAATGATGCATGAATGATTTTAAATGAAATGAATGATGAAAATGGTGATCATACTCTTTTATATTCAATGCAAATAAAGTGGGATCTTATGGTCAAAAATTGGGGTATGACAGCTGCCCCTATTTTAGTTTCTTCTATCCGGGGAGGAGAAGATTGGAATCTTCGTCTCGACATGATAGGAGGAACTTAAATATAAAATAAAGCACAATTTGGGTCCTAAAAGACCACAAGTATGCTTGATATGATATGAATGCAAGACTCCGACTTTCACGAGGAATGGCAACAAATAACATCCTTACTTCAGAACAGAAGAAAAGGACCAAATTCACTGGAAAAGAAACAAATAAAATGGGGAGAGGTCATAATTCCACTGGGGAAGATTATGAATCAACTGGGGAAAATCACATACTATCAAATGATGATATCCTAAGCTGAAGGTGAAGGATTCCAAAGTTACAAGATATATCATCTACTATCGAATGAGCAATAGACTAAGCCGAATATGATATAAAGGAAAACAAGTCTTCTACTACCATAATAGGGGTAGGCTAAGCCGAATATGAAGTGAGATTTCGGGAAGAACAATCCAACTACTACCATAAGAATGGTAGGATAAGCCAAAGATGAAAGAACTTCAAAATTACAAGGTGTATCACCTACTATCGAACGAGCGATAGACTAAGCCGAAGGTGATATAAGGAAAACCAAGTCATCTACTACCATAACATAGGTAGGCTAAATCGAAGATGAGGTGAGAATCCAGGGAGATCAATCCATCTACTACCATAAAAGTGGTAGGATAAGCCGAAGACGGAAAGACTTCAAAGGGGAAAGGGTATATCATCTACCATCAAACAGGTGATGGCCTAAGCCGAAGACGATACAACTTCCAAAATAAGCTTCCATATAACCGGATTCTACTTCTTCTTTGACTAAGTCTTTAACTTAGAAAGGGCAACATACAAATTCCTTAAAAGGTAAACATTTGCTGTAAGGTTTTCACGACGAACTATCTCTATCATAACAAAGAGATTAACCATTCTGCAAGGATAAATAACATGTTTCTTCATTGGGGATTAACATACTGCTCCAAATAGATTGTCATCTTCATCCAAAAGGAAATTATGGGACATAAAAGCTTCTCAAATAAAGAGATCATCACTTGAAGCTGGAAAATAAATATGAAAGTATTTGCAATAACAACTGTCGGGAAATAAATCCTACTTTCTGGGGAACCGCAAACAGGTTTTTGTTGAGGAGACCAAGTCTTCCACTGTGCAAAATAAATGCACTCTCAATCTAGGATCACTGCCTAGAGATATCCAAATAATTATATCTGCTAGAGACGAATGGTTTGACCAAAATTTAACTTCTTGAATCATGTTTTTGAGCCATAGACCATGCTTTGATCAAAAGTCAACTTCCTCAGAGAATTGGGTCTAAACCCTAATTGAGGTACCAGATGATTTTGAAAGTTGTTGGTCTTAGTTTGAATAATTATTGAGTTTGAATATTGATGAGGGGAAACCCTTGAGCATATGAGAATCTTGAATCTTTTTTAGAATAAAAAAACCTTAATTTACTTGAGCTTTCTTGATCAATCACCTATCTTGTGAAACAAGCAACAAGCAAACACAATCTTTTGTATATTTTTTAGATTAGAAAATGATGCATGAATGATTTTATATGAAACGAATGATGACAATGGTGATCATACTCTTTTAGATTCAATGCAAATGAAGTGGGATCTTAGGGTCAAAAATTGGGGTATGACATTAGTGGATATTTCTATAGAAACATAAAGAACCGGATGTTGTGATCTAACTAAGAAAGATTGTAAGACATTTTTTTGATCCATTAATACGCAAATCCTGATGTCTTTGAGAAGATTGTTGCTGCAGAGACATTAGAGGTTGTTTAGGATATTCTTGACAAGTCATATATGTTCAATCAATGTTGGTTTGAAAAAATGACCACTAATTTTGGTTTCGATGATAAAAGGTTGTAAAAGAATAATTTTACTCTCTAGCGAGTATTATATGTTTAAAAAAGCTATGGATGGTTCTAAGTAACATATATTTTGAAAAGAGCTTGCTTATCTACTTATGACAAATGATCATATAGACTCAAGATAAATTTGGAAGATGTCATATAGAATCTTGATCATTAAGTATCTTGGTGAAATAACATTTGAGCATGTATCTAGAAGACTTCCCTCGGTTATCCTCTAATTAATGTTTTCATTTCCACCCTCTTCTCAAGACCTACTCAAGCAAATTATCATATTCCGTTGCTCTACTAAATGCTACATAGTCAACACTTTGATCCGCTATTTAAAAGATCAAATTGTTATCTCTAAAGAGTTTATCATCCGATAACCAATCACTAAAAGTTTAAAGTATTATTCTTAAAAACATCAAGTTGTTATCAATAAACATTTGTCATAAAAACATCCTTTGTATTTTTAATTTATTTCTTGTTATAAAAAAATTGATTAAAAGAAAAGAAATAATATTATTGAATGTATTTTTTGTTTTGATAAAGGCTTATTCATGGTATTTATACATTAGTCCAATTTTGATTTTGATTTTTACATTTCCATAGCACAAATTTAAGAAGAATTGTTTTAATATAGTTAGGAGAAAGATTAAAATCAAAAGGAGTGAAAGCTACATCTCACTCGAGTCACAGAATCCATACCACCGATGTGAGTTACTACTAGTTACTAGAGTAATCTCTTTGACCTTATTAATTATATACACACTCTCTGTCACAGAATCCTCACCATCATCTCTCTCCGCACCTTGTTTTGCATAACAATTCTTATTTCACAACTTTAACCACTTTGCTACATCACCAAACATAACTGTCCCATGAATCTCAATAATGCCGCCACACACAACACATGAAGGACCAGTAACTACCAACACAACAGCATTCATCTAAGAAACAACAGGTTTGTAATTCACACAACTCATCTTTGATTACATAACATATATTTAAGGTGTATGAGTATGACTATGTTCCAAAAAAGATGTTTTCATTTTAGCTTCTTTTAATGACAAAAAGACAAGGTATCAACAATCTTATCCTGGTTTTAATAAGATTCTAACATGTTTGTCTTCATTGTTGATGCATATAATGTCATGATGATTATGATGATGACTGTGATGGCCTTAAGAGACATAGCTTTTCCTCTTAGATGGGTAAGAAAGGAAGCAACTGGTTCTCATCTGTGAAGAAAGTCTTCAAGTCTTCTTCTAAGGACTCGCCGGTGCCGGAAAACAAGGTCCATTCATTCCCCTCTTCATATATTATTTGCTCAAATAAGAGTTAAAATGTCTTTAGGTAATTTCTCATTAACTTGGGTAATTTCTTATAATTAGTAATTAGGTATGATGAGTGAGTCATGCATGACACTTAATCTGTTGAATATCCAAGAAACCAAATTGTTTACCTGCAGCATAAGTAATGCTACATATTATTATGGCAGAGAGTGAGTACCTTTCGCATTAAAGGATAACATCTCCTACATAATAAGTACAGTAAATGAACTTTTTAGTTGTAGTTGTTGTCTTTTATGGAACCACATAAAGGATGAATCTACCTTGCCTTTAGGACCAACAACCCAATTCAGTATGTAATTATATGTCTACATGGTCCCCTATCATGTGAACTTAACATGTATCACATAATTTTGTTAGTATTTGTTTCTGTCACATACTTATCATACAACCTAACATATCACATCATTCATCTTCATCATCATGTGTTTCCTATGCTAGATCTCCATCATCTTAAACTAACATCCATCCAGCTAGTTAATCACTTAATTACTGTATTCGATTTTTCAAATGATTGTTAATTATGATTTAGGGACCATTTGGATTGCTATATTTGAGTTTATGTATAGTATAATTACTAAAAACAACTTATAACTACGGCTTAACTGCTTCTATAAACTCTCCTAATCAATCTCATAAGTACTTTTGTCATTATGTCAGCAGATAAACTTAAATACGTCAATCTTATATGATAAGTGCTAGTGTTATACGTGTTTATTCAAACAAGGGCTTAATTTATGTTGATTCTTTTTTTGCTTTCAGAAAGAAAAGGAAGAGAATTGGCAGAATGAAGCAGCAGAGGAGGTATCTATGGAGCATTTTCCTGCATACAGTTCACCAGATATCACCAATGAAGGAAGTACCACATCAACACCAATGACAGAAGAAAGAAATCATGCTATTGCCTATGCTGTCGCAACAGCAGCAGCAGCTGAGGCTGCAGTGGCAGCTGCTGAAGCAGCTGCTAGAGCTGTGAGATTGGCAGGTTACGGACGTAACTTGAAGGGAGAAAGAGCAGCAATACTCATTCAATCACACTATAGAGGATACCTAGTAAGTTTTCTTTTATCTGTTTTGGTAAAGTTGTTGATTATTATTTAATACTTCAGTTTAGTAGTTCCGTTTGATCCATAAATATAAGCCACCAACTCTCAAACTTTCAGTTACATGTATTAATAACACATGAACGACACTTGCATTCACATTGATTTTTATCATATCTTATCATATATAGTAGTAAACTTATATGGAAAATATTTGTATCACATTGTCTATATCGTGTCCAGATGTCTGTGTCCGTGTTTAATTGGTGTTGAGCTGTCTATGTAGGCTCGACGTGCGCTGCGTGCATTGAAAGGATTAGTAAGATTACAAGCACTTGTGAGAGGACATAACGTGCGGAAGCAAGCACAAATGACAATGAGATGCATGCAAGCATTGGTGAGAGTACAAGGAAGAGTAAGAGCTCGCAGACTCCAATTGACTCATGAGAAACATCAGAGAACAGTTGAGGAAGAGCAACATCATCATCCTATGACAAATGTTTGGGATTATAGGCGTCAAAGTAGCCAGAAAATCAAGGAAAAAGCTCTTCCACACACTTTCAACCGTCAGGTTAATGCTTTATGCAAACAGTATATATGAATTAAATCCATATAATATATATAGTTTTGATTTTCATTGTTTATAAATCTGTTTGCAGCAACAACAAAAGCAATATTTGCATATAGATCCAAGTGTTGATGATATTGAAAGCTATGTCACTGAACGTGAAAGAGCTCAATTGGATTGGAACTGGTTGGAGCATTGGATGTTATCACAATCACACAATGTTAAGCACTTAGGATTGGGCCCAGTTGAGACCCCACCATATACAACCACCACAGATGATATGTCTGAGGAAAAGACAGTTGAAATGGACATGATGGGCCTACTGAACCAAGAATATCATGATTTAAGCCCAATCTCTAAATACCACCAAAGACAGCACAGTGTGCCAAGCTATATGGCCCCAACCTTATCTGCAAAGGCCAAGATTAGGACTCAAGGCCCATCAAAGCATCGGGCTTCGTATGGGTCGTACTGGAGCTCATCAACAAGGAGTCCTACAATTGGGCTGGGCTATGACTCGTCGGGCTCTAGCGGGGCCACGGCTGCTCATGTGATAACAAGAAGCCCAAGCCCAAAAATGAATGGGATTCGTCTTCAATCTAGACGGATTTCGGGTGGTGACGATTGGCCCATCCCTCCTGGAGGTCATGGCTGGACAAGATTTGATTGATTTGTCTATTTTCTAAACTTGTTGATTATCATACTACCATGTTTTGTGTGGTCTAAACCTTGGGCATGCATTTGTAATATAATTATTACTTAAAGGCAGTGTAATGTCCATGAAATTGTATAACCCCACCCCAAAAAGAATATCTAGGTATCCTATTTCATGTTATGTCACTGCCACTTAGAAAAATGGTACTCCATGTTTGTCTAGAAAAATGGTACTCCATGTTTGTCCGCTTGGTATAAAATAAAAGTTAATGTTTGTTTTTCTTTCTAATTCTTTTGATTAACATGTACATTTCTAGAAAAAAATCGTATATTTCTTAAGTTAAAAGACTACTTTAAAAAGTTTAATCAACATAGCACCTATAAAATGTATCTAATTTGATTGAATATATATGTCTATTGAATGTCATTGTAAAATTATTTTACATAGTCGATGAATTTTCTATTTTCTCATTTTAAAATATGAAAAATAATAAGTATATTTATAAGAAAAGATACAATATAGGAAATAACAAAGTCAACAAATTGCATTGGCTATTAATCAAACGTACTAGTCAAATATTAAATTGCAACAAGTCACGATACAAAAAATGGGTTGTTATCACTAACTCTCTATATCAACATAGGCAATTACAATTTCCTTTATTTAAACCTTAACATCAATATCTTTTGATATATATTTACCATATTTCTCAACTTCAATAATTATATATTAATTGTATTAGTGTAAACTCGGTTTTTGAGGCGAACTGACTCCTTTCTCTTTCTTTTTGTCAAATTATTTTATATTTTTGCAAGAGTCGCCACCGACTTTTATTTTATCCAAAAAAGGAAAGGCATAAAAGAACAGGAAAGACCTTTTGACAGATTTTGGGTTCGGGGGGTTGGTTATACAAAGGGAAGGTTTTAAGCACCCTTTGTATCCATGGTTATCCATGGGCTCTTAGTTTTGCTTAGATCACTTTTGCTCTTGTTTGATTTTTAAAATAAGCTCGGCAAGACATTAAGCCTTGTGCCTACATACCTCCTCGGTGCAATGGAGAAGTCAGAGCTAATGTAGTTCCGCTTAAAAGGGAAAACGGTTTTAAAAAAAAAACGAATAAACACTTTATCATCGTCGGAGAGAAATACTCGGCCATTGATCTTGAGCATGAGAACAAATGAGTTCTTTGCATCGCTAATGAAAGAAGGGCTCCAACTCGGATAAAATCAACGAGTATGCCACTAGCTCTCTCACGCAGAAAAGATCTCATTATATCAATCAATTTCAAAATCGTGGGGTATCGCAACTCACTACAACAATTAATCGTGTCTAAACTTTTACAGAAAAAAAACCACTAAGGGCAAAAGACATTTTTAAGAAAGGTTTTAAAAAGAGGTTTTACAAACATAAGAAGATTTTGGAAAAAAAGGAAGAAGATTTTGAAAATATAAGAAGTGGAGGAGATGAAGAGGCTAACCTAGTGCATAAAATAAAAGTTTAAGGAGAGAATGATCTGACCAAAATAAGAAACCAACAGTTGACCGACGCATTACCACTTGGGGATCCAGATGAACTTATTATCTTTAGCACCACTTTGCATTAAGCACATTAAAATTTTGATGAAAATCGGGCAGAGTAACGGCTGTTTTCGGGTAAAATCCTTATCTCAATGCCTTGGAATTAACCATCAAGGACTTTCAAGGAAATACCTGTATACGCAAACAGACAACAATCCAATGCCAGACAGAACAACCACAGAGTAATAACAGAATAAGGGTCCAGAGGCACTAAGTCCATAAGTCCGAATCTCCAAAATGCTAGGGATAGTAACCAGTAGTCCAAGAGAGAACCTTAAGCGTTTTTTTAGTTTTTTGTTGTTTATTAGTGTTTTAGCATAAAAGTAAAGTATGGTCCAAGTGGACAAAAAGAAAATAGCGGAAACATAAACATAGCGTCCAAATGGACAAAGAGAAAATAGCGGAATATAAACGTCCAAATGGACAAAGAGAAAATAGCGGAAACATAAATAATATGTCCAAGTGGACAAAGAAAAATAGCGGAAACATAAATAATATGTCCAAGTGGACAAAGAAAAATAGCGGAAACATAAATAATATGTCCAAATGGACAAAGAAAAATAGCAGAAATATAAATAATACGTCCAAATGGACAAAGAAAAAATAGCAGAAATATAAATAATATGCCCAAATGGGCAAAGAAAAAATAGCAGAAATATAAATAATATGTCCAAATGGACAAAGAAAAAATGACAGAAACATAAATAATATGTCCAAATGGACAAAGAAAAAATAACAGAAAACATAAATAATAAATAATAAAATAAAGCATAAAGCAAAAAATATAAAGAACAATATAATAAAATGCGGAAATTAAAGTTAATTGTTAGTATGTTAGCACGTGAATCATCTTGAAGCTAGTCAAGTATATTTACGATGTTAGTGAAGATCGATGGTGAGTGAATGATGATCTCGGATTTAAAGTTAATGAAAATTTATCAGAAGCTTGATAGAATCATAGCGACTACACGATAAATTTCCAAAAGTCTTAAATCAACTGCATACAATCTCTGCCATATTTGATCTTTTATTCTGATTCGGGACAAAGGAAAAAGATAAGAAACAATATCAAATAATATACAAAAATAAATATAAAACAAATTAAACTTAATTCATTCTTTTTGTGATTTTTTTTGGAATTTGATTTTAAGTTAATTAACAAGCTAATTAAACAAATAATTATACAAATAATTAAACTTAACAAGAAAAATATTATTTTATATGTCAAAAATTAGATTATAAAAAATATAAACCTAAATCTAAAAGGAAAATATTTTTGGAGTTTTTTTGATTGGTTAAAAATAATTAAAAAGCAATATTTACATAATTACTAATTAATTAAGCAATATAAATTAATTATGAAAATAAATAAAATATTTTTATGTTAAAAATTAAATAAACATTTTATCAACTTAAAACTAAAATTAAAACATTTTTTTTTGAGAAATTGAAAATATGCATAAATATGGAGTTTTTAATTCATGAACTCCTAACACTACTACATATTAAAAATTACATTGTACTTACTCTATGATGTTCCAAGAGTGGAAAAGAGTGATTGAAATTGATTGAAAGTGGCTATTTGAATGAGCCTTGATTTTTACAAGTTTATTGAAACTTTTGGAAAATATAAAACTTATGCTATGGCTTTGGTGTTTGTTGTTGTGCTCTCCTCTTGTTTCTCCCTCTTTTTTCCTCCTCTTGAATGAAGAAAATGAAGTTCTATTTATAGGCAAAGAGTTTGATCTTGGAAGCCTTGCAAGTGGAAATTGTCATGATTGATTTTGTGGAAAAAATATGATAATGGAATATTTTCAATGAGTGTATTTCTTAACCATGGTTAAAACACTCAAGTATTATTCTCTTCAACCTTGCAATAATATATTTAAGCATCTTGAATTGGTCTTGATTGGCAACCATAAGCATCTTTGATAATATCTTTGAATTATCTCACTTTAATTAAACTTTAAATGAATAAAATTTAATTAAAATGAAATAAAAATGTCATGAATCATGGATGGGTCGTGGATGCCCTTTAAACATATGAGAATCAAGATTGAATCACAAAAGAATTGGCCTTTTTGAAAAAAAATCAAATTTTGGTCATTACTTGTTTCATGCATTTTTCCAAAAAAGGTCAACTTCATCAAGGCATATCTCCCTCAATTTTGATCCTATGAAAGTGTTCTTTAACTTTTTGGAAAGCCCAAGATGTCCTCTACAAGCCACTTTGGAAGCGTTTTTGCATTTGGAGAAGTTATTTTGATGATATGGGCTTTGACAAAAAACTGCTTTTTGTTGACTTTCAAAATGACCCGTAATGTTTTGGCTTATATCTCTTAGGCGGAAGCATTTCTTGACCTTGGTCCCAACATCAAAGTTGTAGAGAATTGAATTTCCTTGAGAATGAGCTTTGGTTGGAATTTTTCTGATAAATTATGAGAGAGTTATGGTCGGTCAAAGTTCAGTTGAGTTTTAGCTAAAAAACTCTAATTTTGCAATTTTGAGTTTTGTCGATTTCTGAACTTTTCTTGATGAATTATGATCAACCATTGATCACATGATGAATCTTTTGACAAAATATGGATGTTGACAAAAAATTGCATTTTTGACTGTCTGTTGACTTTTTGGTCAAACTGGTCGTCTGTTGACTGTTTGAGCTGTTGACTGTGCGTCTGAGCGAATCGAAGTTTGAAAATTTGTCTGGTGGTATTTTGAGACATATGGAGATCCATGAAATCCATTTGAGGTCTCAAAAACTCGTTCTCCTGAAAAAAACAAAAACTCTAGTTAGGGACCTTTTGTGTAGGAGACAGTTAGGCGTACCTGATTTTTGTGCAGTGTTGAGTCTCTGTTGACCACGTGATTATCAGAAGACTTCTAGAACAAAATCTTGGAAATTTGAAGTGCGAAAAATTGATTTGACTGATGGTACAAACACGGAGAATTGCGCTGATAGCGGGTTTGACTGGTAACTAGCTGTCCGGGTATTAACGTAACAGTTAAAGTGAAAATTCAACAGTTTAAAGTTAATTTTTTTCTTTTTTTGTTTTTGTTGTGTTAATGGTGAAAAATTTATTTACCTGAGCTGTTAGAAAAACACAAACATAATAAATAAATAAAATATACTGTACGCGAACGAAAATACCGATAATAACCTTGAAAATAAATATTTAATGCACAGAAAAATAAATATTTAACACACATAATATTATCTTGATAATTAAACTACCGTACGACAGATAGTACAACATTTAATACTAACAGTACAAATATTACATAATATAATGAACAGTACGACAAATAAAATAGACGGTACACTATTTGAAAGCGACAGATACAACAAACTTTAAAAATGACGATTAATAATCCATGCTATGAACAACAGAAAATAGATGATCGGAAGTGTAACCATCGCAGGTCCGCATTTTTCAGGACTATGCAGACAGAAGAAGGACATGATCACCGTAAAAATAGTGATGACTATAAGAAAAAGTGTATCCATCCACTTTGCCATTTTTGCCGAGGAAGAAGAGAAAATAATTATGAGATAGAAGTTTGAGAAATTTGGGAGATGAGTGAAATTTGATGTGAGAATTTATGGAAAAAATGAGGAGTATTTGTAGAGTGAAAAGAGAGAGATAGAGACGTTAGGAGTGGAGTGTACCGTTTGAATAGTGGTAGGATTTGAAAAAAAAGTATGGTAGGTTTTGAAAAGAAAAAGGGTATAGAATAAAGCTAGGATTTGATTTTGAAAAAAAAAAAAAAAAAAGATTTGAAAAGAAAGAAAGAGATTTTGAAAAAAATAATATAGTATAAAAATAAAAATTAGTGGGAAATAAAACCAATAATAATTTAATTGTTACCAGTATAATCTGAAACCCGGACTCCGCGCCTGCAAATTTTAATTCTGCACGAACTGCGTCAGCATTATTTATCTGAAAATAAATCTCAAATAAACAGTGTATGAAGTGATAAACAGTATTTGGCGTTTATGTAAGAACAAATTTAACAGCGAACCAAAATACTGTATAAAAATTCTAAAAATTGAATATTTATAAAATCAGGATATTTATGAAATAAAAATCCAAGATTGTATAAAACTCCAAATTTTTAGACAGAAGTCTGTTGACTTCTTTTTTTGAAAAAAAGAACGCGGGCGAATTTTGGGGTATAACAATAATGATCATAACACTTAGAAAATGATGGGATCTCAGAGGTCAAAAATTGGGGTGCAACAGATGCCCCTATTTAAGTTTCTTCTATCCGGAGACACGATGATTGTAAATCTTCGGTTTAACGTGATGGAAGAGACTTAAATATATAAAAAAAACACAATTTTTGAACCTGAGATGCAATGTAATGCTTATGATTATGAATTCACATGATTTCTACGAGATGGAAACAGGACACCAATGGGGAGAAGTAAACAGACTCCGTTGGGGAAAAGGTATAAGTCATCCAGGAATAGAATCGGACTTCACAAAAGAAAGAAACAGTCGACAGAAGCTTTCAAGATAAAACATGATTGAACTTTGAGAAGAGAAATATCTGAGGCATACATGAATGTGGCTACATAAAATGAATATCAAGGTAAAACATGATTGGACAACATCAAATGACAATCAAGGTAAAACATGATTGGGCAACATCGAATGACAATCAAGGTAAAACATGATTGGGTAATCATCAACGGACAATCAAGGTAAAACATGATCACAGGTCCATCAAGGTAAAACATGATTGGATGTCATTAAGGATAATCAAGGTAAAATATGATTGGATAATCATCAACGGACAATCAAGGTAAAACATGATTAGATAATCGTCACAGATCCATCAAGGTAAAACATGATTGGATGTCATTAAGGGATAATCAAGGTAAAACATGATTGGATAACATCAAATGACAATCAAGGTAAAACATGATTGAAAAATACCAAATGACAATCAAGGTAAAACATGATTAGAGAATACCAAGTGACAATCAAGGTAAAACATGATTAGATAACACCAAGGTCAATCATGGTAAAACATGATTTGAACTTTAAGAAGAAAATATCAAAAGCGTTTTAAGATAAACCATGAATGCAGCAGCATCAAACGACAATCAAGATAAAACATGATTGAACTCAGAGACATTCAAGAGTGACATTGAATGAGGTAATAACACTTTATTGGGAATTGGGACATCCATAGAAGCTTTGAATAAAAGGTGACAAAGTTCTGAAAAATTGTCAGAACAAACAAGACATATCATGAAGAATATCAGATAGATACAGACAAAACGAATCAAAAGGATAAATTTGTTTGGGTAGGTGCCAAGTAAGTTGGACTTTGATCTCAAGGTAAGATGTTGACAACAACAGGACCTTAGAAGAATGTAAATGAGCATGATTTTGTTTTTATGCATGATGTTAAAGTTTTCTATGCATGATGAATGCTCAATGCAATGTAGTTATTCATGACGACTGGGATTGACTCTTTTGTGAGGCAAGATTGGAGCTTTGATTCCTCAACACAGGAACTCTAAAAAAAATCCGCTTGGAAAGAAGATGCATGAACAAACTTCTTGTCACACTGATAACTGTATCAAACAAATGATCCTTTGAGAATAACTGATAAACTAGGCTTGAGTATTGCTGAAGAAGATTGCCCCTGATTGAATAATTGTTACAAGTTAACTGATCATGGCTTCAGTTGAACTATGTTGGGGATGAACTGATCATGGATTCAACTCTTGAAATGAATGTTGGGAAGACTTTCCATAGTATACATCTTGAAGAGGATATTCTGATCAACAAATCTTGATTAAACATCTGAACAACAGGATCTTGAAGGAACGTGCCCTCTGATAGGATCACTGATCAAGTTTCTCGACTGTTTGAACTTCCCGAAAGATAAGTACTTACTTTCAAATAAAGTGTTCATTCAAGAATGGTAATTTTAATGCAATGCTCAAAACATATTTTTGAAATCAAAATCACTTTGTAAAGAAAATGGAATCACTGGTTAAAACGTAAAGGTTAAGACAATCAACGTGAAAGATAAAGCAAAGATATGGTATCAACATAAATGATTGGTAAATCTCTTGGGAGTCAGCTTACGCAACCTTGTTGTAGTATGCTTTCAAAATAAACCTTGCTTCAATTAGGGCTTTTGAAGGTTGTAACGTGGTCAGGTTCACGGTTTAAAAAATAAAAGGTATAAGGCTCAAAAATTTTGTAACCCACCCCATCTCCGTGATGATCTTCATTCCTAAACCCAGTTAATTCAAAATATGCATTCAGGTACCAAGAGACTTTTGGAATTTTACCTGTTGTAATGATGATAGTTCACAAGCCAAGAAAACTTGGAGATGCCAGTCACTTCTTCCTTTTGATAGTCACAACATTTTGTGGTTCAAGAATTTATTGACTTATCTCTCCTTTTTTTCTTTTGATATCCCTAACTTTTGCCTGAACTGTTGATTTTGAACTTACAGTCAGCGGGATGCCTTAGTTTTTGCCTAAGTCATTTTTTGATTTTGACTTAGCAGGCTTTTCGTCGATTTTATTTTTCGATACTTTTTCCTGAAAGATAGTGACTACTTTGCTTAATGATTATAATGAACCATTATCAGCTTTTGATTGGCGTCTCCAACATTTCTTTGATGTACGCGGAGGAAAGCTTGTGATTAAAACACTTGCTGAAAGGTGTATTGAATGATTCTCTTTAAATAGAATGCACAACCAAATTAACTGGGAACTACCCTGCCCCGGGTTAAAATATGGGTTATTTCGTACAGAAAGAAACACCAACTTCTAGGCTCAAAGGGGTTGACGAGGGATTAACTTCCTTATTTCTCCAGTGTTTGGGAATTGAAACAATGCCTGTACATCGTCAGCAAAGTTTTATTTGAAAGCATACATTTCAACAACCTGGGTATTTCGTTGTCATCATCCTCCCTCCAATCTTTGCATAAAACACAAGTTTGATAGAGAAAGCAAAATAGAATTTTATTTTTTATTTTTTTTTTTGTAAAAGAAGCATAAACATAGACATAGTAGATGAAAATGAATTCAAACATACGATGCTCATTTCATTAAAATCACCATTCTGGAATGAAAAAAGTTTAAAAGCCATCAATACAACTGAGGAAATGCAAACAGTAGGGAAACATCTTTCTAAATCATGGCCTGCTGCCCCTTGATGGAAATGACAATGAAGATCAGACCTAAAACCTTATGGAAGAGGATTTCGAGGAGGAAGAATCAACTTGATGGTAGATAGATAACTTTAAAGATGGAGACAGACAAGGATAAGTTTCATGGATAACCTGAATGTATGTATGCAAATGATGCAATTGTTGTTTATATATTTTTTTTTTTTTGAGTTTCAAAGAACTTAAGATATTAATTTGCAAACATTCAAGCATTGGATTAAAGCATTAATCAAGTTATCATCAAAATCAATCATCCATTTTGGTGGATTAGAGTTTTCACCCCATCAACACCCAAGATCCATTGAGTTTGATGAAACTTACGATGTTTAAAAAAAGACCTCTAAGTTCATTGAAAATCAAAGGAAAAGATTTTTATGAATGTATGAATGCATGAATGCCACATATACAGAAATGGTAACACAAACATGGTGCACATAAGGTAGGTTCCAAAGTTCAACGTCACGAGCATGAGGTCAAAGAACCAAACATGGGATAGTACTAGGGTTTAATCACCTGCACAACATGTTCTACTGATACGTCAGAGTCCACATTCTTCTTTCGGATATTACCGGCTTGCACAACTGAACTTGTGAGCCAATAATATTCTCAAGAAAAACTCGTCTGAGTGTGGCTCTCCGCATGACAACTAATCCAAGTCTTCACCTGAATAGTTTCTGCGCCACAACCTAATAAGGCCAGGATGGGTTGGGGTTCTACGGCCAACTCAGCTTCTACAGTTCAATGAAAGCAATAATGTCTTCGCAATTGAACTTGCTAAACATATACTACCAACAAGGAACCTCCACTGAGCGGAAGGATTCTCACGTACGCCTGTACATGACTATACCCTCCACCTAATTCTTATGTGTACTTAATCCGGGTTAGGATTTGTCCATAATGTATCTCAAGTGACGGAACCACACATATATCCAGAATAGCAAAAAATAATAAAATAAACAAGTATAAGCAAATATTAAAGTGATCAAAAACTCTAAGGTAACCCCTCTTTTAAAAAGATTTGTCAAGTCCCCAGCAGAGTCGCCAGTTCTGTAAACTCGGTTTTTGAGGCGAACTGACTCCTTTCTCTTTCTTTTTGTCAAATTATTTTATATTTTTGCAAGAGTCGCCACCGACTTTTATTTTATCCAAAAAAGGAAAGGCATAAAAGAACAGGAAAGACCTTTTGACAGATTTTGGGTTCGGGGGGTTGGTTATACAAAGGGAAGGTTTTAAGCACCCTTTGTATCCATGGTTATCCATGGGCTCTTAGTTTTGCTTAGATCACTTTTGCTCTTGTTTGATTTTTAAAATAAGCTCGGCAAGACATTAAGCCTTGTGCCTACATACCTCCTCGGTGCAATGGAGAAGTCAGAGCTAATGTAGTTCCGCTTAAAAGGGAAAACGGTTTTAAAAAAAAAAACGAATAAACACTTTATCATCGTCGGAGAGAAATACTCGGCCATTGATCTTGAGCATGAGAACAAATGAGTTCTTTGCATCGCTAATGAAAGAAGGGCTCCAACTCGGATAAAATCAACGAGTATGCCACTAGCTCTCTCACGCAGAAAAGATCTCATTATATCAATCAATTTCAAAATCGTGGGGTATCGCAACTCACTACAACAATTAATCGTGTCTAAACTTTTACAGAAAAAAAACCACTAAGGGCAAAAGACATTTTTAAGAAAGGTTTTAAAAAGAGGTTTTACAAACATAAGAAGATTTTGGAAAAAAAGGAAGAAGATTTTGAAAATATAAGAAGTGGAGGAGATGAAGAGGCTAACCTAGTGCATAAAATAAAAGTTTAAGGAGAGAATGATCTGACCAAAATAAGAAACCAACAGTTGACCGACGCATTACCACTTGGGGATCCAGATGAACTTATTATCTTTAGCACCACTTTGCATTAAGCACATTAAAATTTTGATGAAAATCGGGCAGAGTAACGGCTGTTTTCGGGTAAAATCCTTATCTCAATGCCTTGGAATTAACCATCAAGGACTTTCAAGGAAATACCTGTATACGCAAACAGACAACAATCCAATGCCAGACAGAACAACCACAGAGTAATAACAGAATAAGGGTCCAGAGGCACTAAGTCCATAAGTCCGAATCTCCAAAATGCTAGGGATAGTAACCAGTAGTCCAAGAGAGAACCTTAAGCGTTTTTTTAGTTTTTTGTTGTTTATTAGTGTTTTAGCATAAAAGTAAAGTATGGTCCAAGTGGACAAAAAGAAAATAGCGGAAACATAAACATAGCGTCCAAATGGACAAAGAGAAAATAGCGGAATATAAACGTCCAAATGGACAAAGAGAAAATAGCGGAAACATAAATAATATGTCCAAGTGGACAAAGAAAAATAGCGGAAACATAAATAATATGTCCAAGTGGACAAAGAAAAATAGCGGAAACATAAATAATATGTCCAAATGGACAAAGAAAAATAGCAGAAATATAAATAATACGTCCAAATGGACAAAGAAAAAATAGCAGAAATATAAATAATATGCCCAAATGGGCAAAGAAAAAATAGCAGAAATATAAATAATATGTCCAAATGGACAAAGAAAAAATGACAGAAACATAAATAATATGTCCAAATGGACAAAGAAAAAATAACAGAAAACATAAATAATAAATAATAAAATAAAGCATAAAGCAAAAAATATAAAGAACAATATAATAAAATGCGGAAATTAAAGTTAATTGTTAGTATGTTAGCACGTGAATCATCTTGAAGCTAGTCAAGTATATTTACGATGTTAGTGAAGATCGATGGTGAGTGAATGATGATCTCGGATTTAAAGTTAATGAAAATTTATCAGAAGCTTGATAGAATCATAGCGACTACACGATAAATTTCCAAAAGTCTTAAATCAACTGCATACAATCTCTGCCATATTTGATCTTTTATTCTGATTCGGGACAAAGGAAAAAGATAAGAAACAATATCAAATAATATACAAAAATAAATATAAAACAAATTAAACTTAATTCATTCTTTTTGTGATTTTTTTTGGAATTTGATTTTAAGTTAATTAACAAGCTAATTAAATAAATAATTATACAAATAATTAAACTTAACAAGAAAAATATTATTTTATATGTCAAAAATTAGATTATAAAAAATATAAACCTAAATCTAAAAGGAAAATATTTTTGGAGTTTTTTTGATTGGTTAAAAATAATTAAAAAGCAATATTTACATAATTACTAATTAATTAAGCAATATAAATTAATTATGAAAATAAATAAAATATTTTTATGTTAAAAATTAAATAAACATTTTATCAACTTAAAACTAAAATTAAAACATTTTTTTTTGAGAAATTGAAAATATGCATAAATATGGAGTTTTTAATTCATGAACTCCTAACACTACTACATATTAAAAATTACATTGTACTTACTCTATGATGTTCCAAGAGTGGAAAAGAGTGATTGAAATTGATTGAAAGTGGCTATTTGAATGAGCCTTGATTTTTACAAGTTTATTGAAACTTTTGGAAAATATAAAACTTATGCTATGGCTTTGGTGTTTGTTGTTGTGCTCTCCTCTTGTTTCTCCCTCTTTTTTCCTCCTCTTGAATGAAGAAAATGAAGTTCTATTTATAGGCAAAGAGTTTGATCTTGGAAGTCTTGCAAGTGGAAATTGTCATGATTGATTTTGTGGAAAAAATATGATAATGGAATATTTTCAATGAGTGTATTTCTTAACCATGGTTAAAACACTCAAGTATTATTCTCTTCAACCTTGCAATAATATATTTAAGCATCTTGAATTGGTCTTGATTGGTGTTGCACCCCAAAATTTGCCCTCTTTCTCTGTGCTATAAGTTATGGATGGCGTTTATTTCGTCGTTCAAAAATCAAGTAAAAGTTAAAAAAGTTTCCATTGTTCGAGATCTTAAAGTCAAGAAGCTTGTGGTTTGAATTGCAAAAGATCGAGTCATGGTACGAAGTTACGAGCTTAAGAAGAGTATTGCGTACGAGACACCATTCTTTCTAATATTTTGGCTTAACGTGTGATGTTGATCTGAATTGGTGAATTAAATTGACTTAAAGGTTTTCATTGAAGATGCCAATTAGTTGGAATTGGTTCCTTGAGATTTGAAGTGAAGTTGAGTTCAAAGATGATCAAAAGGGATTAAAAGTTCTCAAGCATTCGCGGGGAATTTCTTAGTGTTCACATTACAAGATTAAGGCGTGGTCGATTATCCATAAAAAAATATTCATTCAATTATATTACAGTATCATCACAAAATTCATTCCAAGATTATTGCATAATTTGACAAGCCCATTTACAAAAAATTACAAAAAAAGTGTCCTTGGCCTACTGTTCCTAATCTCTAAAAATATCATCCCTTTCACACCAAGCTGAGAACCGCAAACTCTGCTCCTGCAAGAGAACCGACCCGGGCACCTTGCAACTCCAAGCAAAAAACTGATAAACCTCCTTCCATCTTCATCCTTCGATTCACAAAAAAAAGAAACTGAGTTCAGAATCCTTTAATCACAACAACAAGAAAATTCAGAAAAGAGGGAAGAGCATAACAGAATAACATAATTGAATCTTCACCTCATAACAGAAAACTTCACCATTCATAACCTTCATGGCTCCACCATTGAATCACCATCATCGATCTGCAGAAAATCTTAGAAATTCAGAACGAAAATCAATGACAGAAAACCACAAAGAGAAAAAGAGGAATCGGTAACGGAGAACCAAGAAACGTAACAAACTTTCTCTGCGGAGACTCTTTTGAATCGATTCGCCATCTCCATCATCATCGCTCTTCACCAATCTTCTCTCTGATTCAATCACCATAGCAGAAACTCTCAATAATCACTCTTGTTTCTACACAAAAACTTGAATCGAGCCTCACCTCTTCGATCTTCAACTCTCAGCTCATCCTATTCACTCGGTCACCTTCATGTAACAAGCTTCAGCAAGTCATCATTCAATCACAAGATAACAGAGACGGGGAATTGGTAACAAACCTTGGAATCTCAATCTTTTCCACGCTTGAATCTTCATCGCCAACAAATCTCCAACAACCTCCAATGTTCATCTTCATCTACAAAACGACATCGATCGCCTTCATGACGCTACGCATAACAACAATTCAACATTATCATCACCGATTCATTATCCAAGTAGCGGCGAGCGACCTCGTCTTCAATCGATATTTCCTTCGATCTTCATCGCTGCAAACAACAAGGACGAAAACGTACTCTCCACTCAAAATTGAGGAAGCATCGGATTTGTCTCCGATTGTTTGATCCGAGACGAAAGCCTGAGATCGAAAAGAAGAGAGTGAAGGTTCGGCGCCGGAAATTGTTCGGAGAGAATCTGAGATGAGACGAGAGTGAAGATACCGAGACAAGAAGGAGTGTCCTCAGGTGGTGGACGAGTGAAGTTTCGCCGGAGAAAAGAGGATCACCGCCGTCTGAGCATAATCGGTGATTGGCCAGAGAAGACCGCCGCACCGCCACGCCGTTTCTGAGACTTCAATGGTCACAATTCTTAAACCTAATTCCCTTTCCATTCATTTTGCATTAACGTGGAATTTAGTGTATTAATCACCAATGAGTCTGTTTAATTTGATTTAGAATTTGATTAATGGAAAACTAAGTGACATTAGTGGATTTTGGATTTGATTAAATGTAAAATAATAATCTGAATCCATGGGTCAATCATTGGGCCATGTCCACACAAAATGCTGTTAATACACCTCCCTTTGGCCCATGTTGCTTCATTTTTGGCTGAACAATATAACAAAAACTCTGTTTGGGCTTCTCTCTGGCTGGGCCATGCGCCCCAAATACTCCCTACACCATGATTTCTGTAATAAACCCCCTGTGTACATATCTCTCATATTAGATTTAGTTTGTTTTAACTAGTTCGTTTCCTATTTTTTTTAGTGTAACAAAATATATGAAAACCATGCATTTTTGTTAGTTTTTTAACTTGATAAAAAATAATCAAAAACATGTAATATTTTCTTATTAGAATTTAATTGTTTTGTTATATAGTTTAATTCTAATTCTTTGATAAAAATGCCATAAAAAAAAAACAATTTAATCTTTTTAGATTTTGTTTTAGAATTTACTTAGAATTTAATTTCTATTATTTTCTATGGCGGGTGCGTGTCTCCTTGTTATTACTGATTTGTTTGCTGAGATGTGCGAGGTACTTCGAGAGAGCCTTCGATTGAGATTCGACTTGCTTCGTGTTCCACTTTATTTGTGGGACACGAATTCGCTTCCGGTGCGATTGATTTGCATCGTGTTCCACTTTATTTGTGGGACACGAACTATTTCGATGCGATTCATCTGGTCTCTCATTCATTGAGATGTATATTCCTGTATTGTCTGGCTTGTGTTCTCTTGCAGGTTGCTTGTGTGGTTGTGTTTGATACGCACCACATAGCGGTTGTGATTTATTTTCACACCGCATCGCTTTGACGCTTATGCTGGACTCCTGGCTTTGATGGATGTTAGATTACGTGAAGTTTCTTCTCTACTTACGCTTGCTAGCTCATTGCGGATTTGCTATCCGTTCGGTATCGTCTCCTTATCCCTTTTACTGCTTTCCGCATCATCCTTTAACATGAGAAGTAGGACCTAGACATGCATCTGGCCAAGTCCTCGAAAGAGGCTCTGTTTTTGTTGGTGTGTTTACATTTGTGCTTTGCGGCAGGGAGTCACGGTGTAATAAGTCCTATATGGCACTCCGTTAAGTCCTCATGGAAGGCATGCGGTCAAGGGTTCGTAATCAACCCCCGCCTAGTCTCATCGAGTCTGTTCAGTATGCGCACGCTACGCGTAGCTCGCTTCTGAACCTGCACAAGATCTTGTTATCGAGTATGTCAGGAAAAGGGTTCATGTAGCCGGACCCCCGACTTTCCTATAGCTCGCGTCGCTCGACGTTGATGCTCGGTGTACGCACGCACCGTTTTCCTTTACGATCCGTGACGGCTTGGTTGCTGAGAGGGGTCCGCCCTCTTGTCTATGGCCCGATCATTTTCGCGAGGTCTAATGCTTGGTTGACTTGGGTTGAGCTGCTCCCCTTGGCTATGGCGGGACCGCTTTTCTACCATTCGGTCAGTACCGTTGGTTTTGTTTGCTTTACGAGCGGATGCTCGTTTGTGTGCTTATTGTGTGCTTCCCTTTTTCCCCCGTAGGTTGATTAGTTTAGTTTAGACTGATACCCTTTGTATGATAACATTAGGTAGCAAGCTTTCCCCCTTAGCTTAGGTCTTCCTCATGCATTCTTTAAAACACAAACCACACTCTTTGATTTTCTTTTCTTAAGAGCTTGTTATTTCCGCTCCATTCCCAAGCATAAGTCTCCAAAGGTCGAGCAGCGGAGTGTGAATGTAACTCGTTCACCTAAAAAATACAAAACAAACAGAAACTAGTTAGCCGAGCTACGGTAGCTCTGATTCTGCAAAACAGATACGTAGGCAGCGGGGTAGGGCCCGTGCGAGCATAATCCTTTCTTTTCCCTACATTATGCATTCATTTTAGTCCAGATTAGCGCATTTTGCTTACACACCCATAGGTTTAGACATAAGCGTGGATACCATCGAGTACGATGGGCGCGAGGGGTGCTAATACCTTCCCCCGCGTAACCGACTCCCTTACCCTTTTTCTCTGGTCGTGAGACCGTTGTTTTGTTTTGTGGTTTGCTGGCATTCCCTTCCTTTTCAGGATAAATATGTTAGTGGCGACTCTGTTAATTTTCGCGGTAGCGACAGCTGGCGACTCTGCTGGGGAGATGTCGACCTGTTGCTGGTCCGGACTCAGCAAGTCGATCCTAGCGCTTGTGTGTTTATCATTGGGTGTTTTACTGCTTTGCATATTTGACTGTTTGCATTGCATTCTATGTGCGCTTTTACTTTTCTGCATCATATTCTGGACTGTCTGGATTTCTATCTGTGGGTGGGTGTTTCAAGAGGTAAAAGGCCCAATACCCAGGCTATGAGTGATACCATAGGAACTAGGACTAGAGTGGCCGTGACGGACAGAAGGCGTATGCCTGATTGATCTGATCACGTATCCACGGGCAGAGCTTGGTGGAATGAGGCAATATCGTATGATAGCGCCTACATTCGATCCTCTGTTGGCTTTTTGACCTACCTTGGCCTAGATTTACCCGTGAGTGGGGCGGGAATCAATCATTGCTTAACAGGTACATTGATGGTGACTTTGGTTCTCGTTCGAGGGTTACCGCTGTTCTCGTTCGTGGGTTACCGCTATCCTCGTTCGTGGGTTACCGTGGTTCTTGTTCGAGGGTTACTTTGGTTCTTGTTTGAGTGGTTCCATTTCTGTGATGATGACTATGGTTTTGATTCTACTGGTTATGTTCCGTGATCTATGGGGTGTTCTAAAATGGTGCCGAACCTTTGAACCTGAGTCGTGTAACTTTGAGGAAATCTAGACATGTCTGGTGGGAGACATCAAAAGTCCCACCACCTTGCATCATTGCATATTTACTTTTCCAAAAAAATGATGTACAAAAAATAACTAGCATACTAACATACATGTTCCTTTCATTTCCAAGGAATCATATCTTTAAGCCGCGTGTTGAGCCTTTCATCTCTTGCTAAAAATCAAAACATGAGAATTCCTTGGAAATCGAATGAACATGGCATTGCATTCATATCATGCATCTCATACATTCCATGCTTAACAGGTATTCAGGACCGAGGATCTATTATTCAGACTTGGTGCTCTCTCCAGACTCAGAGACTTGATTTGTTCTTATTGTGTGTTCAAAGATTAGTCATGAAACAAATTTGTGGGGTGACCAAGAGGAAAGTTCAGTTGGGATTATCTATGAAGACTTGTCTTATGCTCATTTGCTTTTATGCTTGCTTTATTTGCAGCTGGTTAAGCTCCGTATTGTATGAATGTCTACAGGTTTTCTACTTGATGACGGTGACACTAGGTGTGAGTTCTATTCTGGGTCACCTGGTTATGATGTTAGGATCTACAAGTCTTTGAAATTGCTTGGGGCTCCCGCACGAGGGATAAGCAAGACATTGTCTATCTTGAACATTGCACCATTTGCATTGCTCGAATCCCTAAAGCATTACAAATTTTGTGTGACTTCGCCAGAATCTTCTGCCAGATAGTGATCAAGAGTGTTCTACCGAGACGCCTCTCATTCTCAAGGATCTGCTTCACATCCTGAGTCACCTCCTCTTCCTGGAGTTTCCTTGTTAGTATTCTTTACTTGTCAACCGAGACGGAGAGAGTAAGAGAAACAAGTTGATGTACTCCCAGTGCCTTGTATCCAAGTTACTTCTTTGCTTGTTGGAATTTCAGTTGATTAAGATTCATGCTTTGGATCTTTCCCACTACAGATAGCTCTCTTGGTTTCGATGACAATACTCGGTGTGTTCCATGCTGGGGCACTTGATCATAATGTCAAGCCTTACAAGGTGTTGAGGTACAAAGAGTCTAGGACTTGCTCGATGCAAAGATGTTTGAGTTTATTCATCATGGTTGCTACTGGTCAATCCCATTTCATCTGCTGTAAGTAGAATGTTTGTTCTTCCTCGAGGACGTAACTCTTGAGAATCACTTGCAATCTGTACTTCCAGAGGCTTCCTTCCCAACAACTGTTGTGTGTTCCAAGTATTGACTTTGATAGCTAAGCGTCAGAGGTTATTGTTGTTCACCTATAGCAATACAAGTTTCCTCCATTCGTGATGATGTTTTCTCTTTCAGCGTCTATATTTGGGGCTCCCGACCGAGGGATAAGCAAGACTCCGTGTTCTTGAGTTCGCATCATTGGCAGCTCAAATCCCTAAAGCACTCACAAACTCCAGTCGCTATTGTTTGGGGCTCCCGACCGAGGGATAAGCAAGACGCCTTGTATCTTGAGTCTGTGCACCATGTGCATGGCTCAAATCCCTGAAATCTGGACACTTGCAACTTCTGTATGACTTTGCCGAAATCTTCTTCCAAGAAGTGATCTAAAGTGTTCTGACGTAGTGCTTGGTGTGCTTTCCACCCTGGAGGCACTTGATTATCTGATTGGAGATTGTAAGCCATTCAAAGAAAAGGTTCAAGACCTGATTGACTCAAAGGTTATCACATTCGCACCTGAAGGCTAGAATTGAAGTTCTCCTTTGACTTGGCGGATCTTCTGAAGCAATAAGTCCATACGGAGAGGATCTCCTCAACATTGGCAACTGCTGAATCATCATGCATGTTCATGTTTAAGCTTTCTTGATTTGTTCAATACTGTTTGTATGTAAAACTTGTTTATTTTTGAACTATAATCATAATGCATTGGATATGTTTGTCTTGAAAAAATCCATTCGCTTTTGCTCTTATATGTTTTTATATGCTTTTTGTGATACTCAACTCTTGTTAATAAAGCATGATAACTCCGTAGGGAGAATGATGAACATAATACCAAAAACCTCAAATGGTATGCTTTTGAGTAAAACCCTGTTGATGATGTACAGGCATTGTTTCAAATTCCCAAACACTGGAGATATAAGGGAGTGAAACCCTCGTTAACCCCTCTGAGCCTTCGAAGTAGGAGTTTTTTTTTTTCTCAAAATAAAAAAACCTTATTTTTAACCCTGGGGCAGGGTAATATTCAGTTAACCTGATCGAGCATTCAAAATTCATCAGGAGCACACATACAAAGATACAATAATGGTTATCTTTCAGAAGGTTGAGGATAGTTAGATCCACAACGGTTATCCCTCATCTCAAGAGGTCGAGACATCAAATTTATCCCTCACATCAGGAGGTCGAGACCAACATCAAAGCCGTTGTGGTTTATCCCTCACATCAGGAGGTCAAAAAATGACGATACCACAATGGTAATTCTTCATCAATCAATGACTCAGGCAGTCACTATGCACTTCCAACAAATCAGAGATTCAGGATCACATGACTTGTTCAAAAGAAAAGAAAGAATCAAAAGAAAAAAGAAAAAAAGGAAAAAAGAATGAAAAAATGAAAAAAGAAGAAAAGCCCGCTAAGTCAACAACTTGAAAACAAGTGACTTAGGCAAAAGTTAGGGCATCCCGCTGGACATCTAAATCAAAATTCAAACGAATTTGTCCAGGCAAAAGTTAGGGAAACGAAAAAAAAGAAAAGCAAAGCAAAGCAAACAAGGATTACAAAATAAGAATCCTTATCAAAAGAACAAAGTCGTGTGATCAGACACCAAAAACAAAAGGTAAAGTGGCTGTCGTGTCCAGAAGACCCCATTGACTCCTCAATCATATCCAAGCTCCTCTTGGAAGATGAATGCTCGTGTCAAGTTAATTGAACTTAGGACTGGAGAACATCACGAAGGGGTGGGCACCAAATAATTTGAGCCTAAAAATCCTTTTTTCTAAAAAAACCGTGAACCTGACCACGTTACAACCCTTGAAAGTCCTAATTGAAGCAGGGTTAATTCGAAAGCAGACTATACATGAGAATACGGTAAGCTGACTCCTAGGAGATCCGCTAAGCGCTTGAGTTGGTATCACACCATCTTTCTTTCGTAAAAAAATCGATGTTACGACATCCTTTCAAAAGTTTCTTTAAACTTCAAGACAAACATACTCTTTGCATTAGAATTATATTTCTCATAATAAACATTCTTTGCATATGAACAAGTGCTTGACATCAAGAAAGTTTCCATTATGAACTTCAGATGAACAGTTTTATCCTCCTGAAGGACAAGTTGTCTTCCGAACTCCGTTGAGCAGAGGCAGCAATATTTCAAAGTCTGATCACCCTCAGGGGCACAAAATTGTTTGAATACTTTGTCGAGTAAGTTTTCAATCAATCTGAGGCAATCAGGTCAAGATTCAAAGAATCTCTCAAAACGCTAAGCAATCAGGGGCATTCACTCAAGCACAGTCAAACCTACTTACAATACAAGTCAGGCCGGGGCATGGTGCCAAAATTCTTGATATTGGGGCAAGTCAGTTTGATATGAGCAGATATCACAAGGTCCTTACAAGACTAATCTCTTCAAAGTCCTTACAGGTTGGGACAAGACACTATGCATTGGCATTCTTTCCTCATCAGGAGGTGTTCAGTTTTAAGTTCAGGTGTGAGCTAAATAACTTATGAACTTGAGAACTATCAGGGTCGTCATCCTCAATGATCAGAGGCTGAAAGTCCAATCTTTGGTGGCATCTCTTTGTATTTCAGTGCAATTTTCAAATCTCTTCTAAAGGTTGCAATCGTTGCTTATTGGTGTCCCTCAACTAGAGTCCTGTTATGTGGACATCAGAGTCCTTTGCTTTCCGACCCTCGCGTCGTGAGTTTGATCCCTTTCCGACCCTCGAGTCGTGAGTTTGATCCCTTTCCGACCCTCGAGTCGTGAGTTTGTTTCCTTTCCGACCCTCGAGTCGTGAGTTTGTTTCCTTTCCGACCCTCGCGTCGTGAGTTTGATCCCTTTCCGACCCTCGAGTCGTGAGTTTGTTTCCTTTCCGACCCTCGCGTCGTGAGTTTACCTCCTTTCCGACCCTCGAGTCGTGAGTTTACCTCCTTTCCGACCCTCGCGTCGTGAGTTTACCTCCTTTCCGACCCTCGTGTCGTGAGTTTATCTCATTTCCGACCCTCGAGTCGTGAGTATATCTTTTTTCCGACCCTCGTGTCGTGAGTCTATCTCCTTTCTGACCTTCGTGTCATGGATTTCCAACAGTTGCAGATAGTTGTCATATACACTCCAATGTGTCTGTAGGCCCATTACTTGATTAGCATCTTTACAATCAACACGAATATGCAGAACTATGAAAGCCAATGTCTGTTTGGTCCCTTTGAAGTCAACACTTGCTTGACCCATTAATCCCACTTATTGGTGGTGTTCCCTTGAAGGACTAATTCTTGTTTGATGCTCCGGCCGATACTTGTTTGGTGTTCTAATCATTGCTTGCCTATCAGCTCATTGAATCCAGTGCCTGTATGGAAAGTTTCAAAGCCAAGATGGCTGACAATCTATTTGCTCTTGCATTTGCCCATTGTGGGTGAGCATTACCGTTCTCTGCCATGTGAGGAGACCCTGTGAAAGATGTCATGCTATATCCTGGGGCATTTTCATTTGTTTGTCTCGCAGGTATGTCCTTGCAAGCGCTTTGCATCAACATGTTGGCGGACCTAGCCATGAGAGATTCTCACTCCCCAGACGAGTGTTTCCTAACGAGAGATTCTCATTCCCCAGCTGAGTACATCCAGATGAGGTTTTCTTTGTTCCAAGATTCTCATATCCTCATCAAAGCACATCTTGATGCATTCTCTATGCTCCAGAAGCCTTATTCCCCGGCGGAATGTCTTTTCCCCAGTTGAGTCATGATTGAATGGTATCTGATTCTTCGGCAAGCTCTTAATGAGGTTCCTTGACGAAATTCCTCGTTCTCCCCAGTAGAGCGTTTCTCTCCCAACAGATTGACCTGTTTTCCCCAGGAGAGTCATCTTGTTTCCCAGTGGAGTTGCCTTAATGAAAGGTTCTTATGCTAATTTTCTTATCCCCAGCGGATCTCTCATGTCCCTAGCAGATTGCTGTGCAGAAGTATCCATCTTCCCCACTGAGTTTCTTTCCTCAGCAAAGATTCACATGCATCCTCAGCAGAATCTGTGTCCAACAAGGATTTTCCCAGCGGAATGCATCCTACACAAGTAAGTGGTCACTCCCCATCAGAGTTGTCTCCATGACTTGTCTTTATCTCCACGTCCCTAGAGTGTCGAGAATTTGCTTCTCCAATGAAGGTGCCAGGGTATTCCTCAGGAAGTCAACTGGGACGTTCTTATCTCCAAGCAGGATTTATTCCCCAAACAGAGCTCGCGTCCAGATTTGATCGTCTCCAGCAGATTTCTGATCCATCTTTGCCAGCTCGCAGCTTGTGGCTTCTAGTCACTCAATTTGTCCTCCCCGCAGAGTTCCATACTCTCTCCAGGACTTCTTCAGCAATTCAGTGCTCCTCCGTTGTTTCCCCAGGCAACGTTTGAATCATGCATCATTCGCATTGCATTCTCTAAGCGTGTAGCATTTCCATTCTCGGAATACTACTCCATAAAACATTCATACATGCATCATGCATAAATCACATCATATCTGTTTCTTTTTGCAGGAAAGTCATCCAGATTCAAATGCTCCCCAGAGAGCAATATTCGCCTAGTCATTATAGGCGCTTATCCTGATGTTTTGAATCAGACGAGGATTGTTCTACTTATTTTCTGGCACAGCTCAGATCAGTTCAAAGACATTCCTATTCCCGATGCCCCCAGATCGGTGGAAGATATTTGTTCCTATTCCTGATTAATCAGACTTTCAGTTGAAGGAACCGCCTCCGGATCTCCCAAGATCTTACGAAGGAGCAAGCCCTCTGATACATCAGATCAGTTGGAAATATCTACTCCCTGACGATTTAGTTCGTTCAGAAGAAGAAACTCGTTTGCCCAGTCCTGATACCTTACTATCAGTTGAGGACGTTTTCTTTACCCGGCGTACACAGTTCGGAAGAAACATCCGTTCCTATCCTAATATCCAGTTTCAGATTAGTTGAAGGAACCGCCTCCGGATCTCCCGTGATCTTACTAAGGAGCAAGCCACTGATATCATCAGATCAGATGGAGATGTTTGCCTGATTGACTTTTTCATTCAGATGAAGATTGTCCTACTTATTTTCTGGCATCATGTCCAGATCAGTTTAAAGGCATTCTTTCCCCGGCGTACACAGTTCGGAAGAGATATTGTTCCTATCCTGATTTCCAGTTCAGTTGAAGGAGCCGCCTCCGGATCCCCGTGGTCTTACGAAGGAGCTAGCCGCTAATTCCCAGATTAGTTGGAATATCTACCTGATGATTTAATTGCATCAGAAGAGATGTCTGCCCAGATTCCCAGATCATGATTCCCAGATCAGAGATACCTATTACTCGTTGATGTCCGATTCAACCGATGTATCTCCCTCGATTCCCAGATCGACCTAAGACATCTATCCCGATGCAAGTTCGGAGACATCTGCTACGCCTGATACTCAGATCAGCCGAGATGTTCCTTCTCTTGATGCCCAGATCATTTGAAGTGTTTCCCCTGCCTGTGGGTGCCCGTTCCTTCTTATCGCAAGTTGGAGCTTATTTAATTATCCAGGTCAATTGAAGTTTTTTCTCCCTGCTTGCGGGGTGGTACATTCCTTCTTATTGCAAGTTGGAATCTTCTATTGATCAAGAGCGCAAATTTTCGAGTTCATTCTGGTATTCAATCTCCTTCCACCCCAACGGTTCGAAACTTTCGTTTCTCACTCGTCAGGTTCAAGAAGTTTGAATAGGGGCAGCTGTTGCACCCCAAAATTTGCCCTCTTTCTCTGTGCTATAAGTTATGGATGGCGTTTATTTCGTCGTTCAAAAATCAAGTAAAAGTTAAAAAAGTTTCCATTGTTCGAGATCTTAAAGTCAAGAAGCTTGTGGTTTGAATTGCAAAAGATCGAGTCATGGTACGAAGTTACGAGCTTAAGAAGAGTATTGCGTACGAGACACCATTCTTTCTAATATTTTGGCTTAACGTGTGATGTTGATCTGAATTGGTGAATTAAATTGACTTAAAGGTTTTCATTGAAGATGCCAATTAGTTGGAATTGGTTCCTTGAGATTTGAAGTGAAGTTGAGTTCAAAGATGATCAAAAGGGATTAAAAGTTCTCAAGCATTCGCGGGGAATTTCTTAGTGTTCACATTACAAGATTAAGGCGTGGTCGATTATCCATAAAAAAATATTCATTCAATTATATTACAGTATCATCACAAAATTCATTCCAAGATTATTGCATAATTTGACAAGCCCATTTACAAAAAATTACAAAAAAAGTGTCCTTGGCCTACTGTTCCTAATCTCTAAAAATATCATCCCTTTCACACCAAGCTGAGAACCGCAAACTCTGCTCCTGCAAGAGAACCGACCCGGGCACCTTGCAACTCCAAGCAAAAAACTGATAAACCTCCTTCCATCTTCATCCTTCGATTCACAAAAAAAAGAAACTGAGTTCAGAATCCTTTAATCACAACAACAAGAAAATTCAGAAAAGAGGGAAGAGCATAACAGAATAACATAATTGAATCTTCACCTCATAACAGAAAACTTCACCATTCATAACCTTCATGGCTCCACCATTGAATCACCATCATCGATCTGCAGAAAATCTTAGAAATTCAGAACGAAAATCAATGACAGAAAACCACAAAGAGAAAAAGAGGAATCGGTAACGGAGAACCAAGAAACGTAACAAACTTTCTCTGCGGAGACTCTTTTGAATCTCTAACAGATTCGCCATCTCCATCATCATCGCTCTTCACCAATCTTCTCTCTGATTCAATCACCATAGCAGAAACTCTCAATAATCACTCTTGTTTCTACACAAAAACTTGAATCGAGCCTCACCTCTTCGATCTTCAACTCTCAGCTCATCCTATTCACTCGGTCACCTTCATGTAACAAGCTTCAGCAAGTCATCATTCAATCACAAGATAACAGAGACGGGGAATTGGTAACAAACCTTGGAATCTCAATCTTTTCCACGCTTGAATCTTCATCGCCAACAAATCTCCAACAACCTCCAATGTTCATCTTCATCTACAAAACGACATCGATCGCCTTCATGACGCTACGCATAACAACAATTCAACATTATCATCACCGATTCATTATCCAAGTAGCGGCGAGCGACCTCGTCTTCAATCGATATTTCCTTCGATCTTCATCGCTGCAAACAACAAGGACGAAAACGTACTCTCCACTCAAAATTGAGGAAGCATCGGATTTGTCTCCGATTGTTTGATCCGAGACGAAAGCCTGAGATCGAAAAGAAGAGAGTGAAGGTTCGGCGCCGGAAATTGTTCGGAGAGAATCTGAGATGAGACGAGAGTGAAGATACCGAGACAAGAAGGAGTGTCCTCAGGTGGTGGACGAGTGAAGTTTCGCCGGAGAAAAGAGGATCACCGCCGTCTGAGCATAATCGGTGATTGGCCAGAGAAGACCGCCGCACCGCCACGCCGTTTCTGAGACTTCAATGGTCACAATTCTTAAACCTAATTCCCTTTCCATTCATTTTGCATTAACGTGGAATTTAGTGTATTAATCACCAATGAGTCTGTTTAATTTGATTTAGAATTTGATTAATGGAAAACTAAGTGACATTAGTGGATTTTGGATTTGATTAAATGTAAAATAATAATCTGAATCCATGGGTCAATCATTGGGCCATGTCCACACAAAATGCTGTTAATACACCTCCCTTTGGCCCATGTTGCTTCATTTTTGGCTGAACAATATAACAAAAACTCTGTTTGGGCTTCTCTCTGGCTGGGCCATGCGCCCCAAATACTCCCTACACCATGATTTCTGTAATAAACCCCCTGTGTACATATCTCTCATATTAGATTTAGTTTGTTTTAACTAGTTCGTTTCCTATTTTTTTTAGTGTAACAAAATATATGAAAACCATGCATTTTTGTTAGTTTTTTAACTTGATAAAAAATAATCAAAAACATGTAATATTTTCTTATTAGAATTTAATTGTTTTGTTATATAGTTTAATTCTAATTCTTTGATAAAAATGCCATAAAAAAAAAACAATTTAATCTTTTTAGATTTTGTTTTAGAATTTACTTAGAATTTAATTTCTATTATTTTCTATGGCGGGTGCGTGTCTCCTTGTTATTACTGATTTGTTTGCTGAGATGTGCGAGGTACTTCGAGAGAGCCTTCGATTGAGATTCGACTTGCTTCGTGTTCCACTTTATTTGTGGGACACGAATTCGCTTCCGGTGCGATTGATTTGCATCGTGTTCCACTTTATTTGTGGGACACGAACTATTTCGATGCGATTCATCTGGTCTCTCATTCATTGAGATGTATATTCCTGTATTGTCTGGCTTGTGTTCTCTTGCAGGTTGCTTGTGTGGTTGTGTTTGATACGCACCACATAGCGGTTGTGATTTATTTTCACACCGCATCGCTTTGACGCTTATGCTGGACTCCTGGCTTTGATGGATGTTAGATTACGTGAAGTTTCTTCTCTACTTACGCTTGCTAGCTCATTGCGGATTTGCTATCCGTTCGGTATCGTCTCCTTATCCCTTTTACTGCTTTCCGCATCATCCTTTAACATGAGAAGTAGGACCTAGACATGCATCTGGCCAAGTCCTCGAAAGAGGCTCTGTTTTTGTTGGTGTGTTTACATTTGTGCTTTGCGGCAGGGAGTCACGGTGTAATAAGTCCTATATGGCACTCCGTTAAGTCCTCATGGAAGGCATGCGGTCAAGGGTTCGTAATCAACCCCCGCCTAGTCTCATCGAGTCTGTTCAGTATGCGCACGCTACGCGTAGCTCGCTTCTGAACCTGCACAAGATCTTGTTATCGAGTATGTCAGGAAAAGGGTTCATGTAGCCGGACCCCCGACTTTCCTATAGCTCGCGTCGCTCGACGTTGATGCTCGGTGTACGCACGCACCGTTTTCCTTTACGATCCGTGACGGCTTGGTTGCTGAGAGGGGTCCGCCCTCTTGTCTATGGCCCGATCATTTTCGCGAGGTCTAATGCTTGGTTGACTTGGGTTGAGCTGCTCCCCTTGGCTATGGCGGGACCGCTTTTCTACCATTCGGTCAGTACCGTTGGTTTTGTTTGCTTTACGAGCGGATGCTCGTTTGTGTGCTTATTGTGTGCTTCCCTTTTTCCCCCGTAGGTTGATTAGTTTAGTTTAGACTGATACCCTTTGTATGATAACATTAGGTAGCAAGCTTTCCCCCTTAGCTTAGGTCTTCCTCATGCATTCTTTAAAACACAAACCACACTCTTTGATTTTCTTTTCTTAAGAGCTTGTTATTTCCGCTCCATTCCCAAGCATAAGTCTCCAAAGGTCGAGCAGCGGAGTGTGAATGTAACTCGTTCACCTAAAAAATACAAAACAAACAGAAACTAGTTAGCCGAGCTACGGTAGCTCTGATTCTGCAAAACAGATACGTAGGCAGCGGGGTAGGGCCCGTGCGAGCATAATCCTTTCTTTTCCCTACATTATGCATTCATTTTAGTCCAGATTAGCGCATTTTGCTTACACACCCATAGGTTTAGACATAAGCGTGGATACCATCGAGTACGATGGGCGCGAGGGGTGCTAATACCTTCCCCCGCGTAACCGACTCCCTTACCCTTTTTCTCTGGTCGTGAGACCGTTGTTTTGTTTTGTGGTTTGCTGGCATTCCCTTCCTTTTCAGGATAAATATGTTAGTGGCGACTCTGTTAATTTTCGCGGGTAGCGACAGCTGGCGACTCTGCTGGGGAGATGTCGACCTGTTGCTGGTCCGGACTCAGCAAGTCGATCCTAGCGCTTGTGTGTTTATCATTGGGTGTTTTACTGCTTTGCATATTTGACTGTTTGCATTGCATTCTATGTGCGCTTTTACTTTTCTGCATCATATTCTGGACTGTCTGGATTTCTATCTGTGGGTGGGTGTTTCAAGAGGTAAAAGGCCCAATACCCAGGCTATGAGTGATACCATAGGAACTAGGACTAGAGTGGCCGTGACGGACAGAAGGCGTATGCCTGATTGATCTGATCACGTATCCACGGGCAGAGCTTGGTGGAATGAGGCAATATCGTATGATAGCGCCTACATTCGATCCTCTGTTGGCTTTTTGACCTACCTTGGCCTAGATTTACCCGTGAGTGGGGCGGGAATCAATCATTGCTTAACAGGTACATTGATGGTGACTTTGGTTCTCGTTCGAGGGTTACCGCTGTTCTCGTTCGTGGGTTACCGCTATCCTCGTTCGTGGGTTACCGTGGTTCTTGTTCGAGGGTTACTTTGGTTCTTGTTTGAGTGGTTCCATTTCTGTGATGATGACTATGGTTTTGATTCTACTGGTTATGTTCCGTGATCTATGGGGTGTTCTAAAATGGTGCCGAACCTTTGAACCTGAGTCGTGTAACTTTGAGGAAATCTAGACATGTCTGGTGGGAGACATCAAAAGTCCCACCACCTTGCATCATTGCATATTTACTTTTCCAAAAAAATGATGTACAAAAAATAACTAGCATACTAACATACATGTTCCTTTCATTTCCAAGGAATCATATCTTTAAGCCGCGTGTTGAGCCTTTCATCTCTTGCTAAAAATCAAAACATGAGAATTCCTTGGAAATCGAATGAACATGGCATTGCATTCATATCATGCATCTCATACATTCCATGCTTAACAGGTATTCAGGACCGAGGATCTATTATTCAGACTTGGTGCTCTCTCCAGACTCAGAGACTTGATTTGTTCTTATTGTGTGTTCAAAGATTAGTCATGAAACAAATTTGTGGGGTGACCAAGAGGAAAGTTCAGTTGGGATTATCTATGAAGACTTGTCTTATGCTCATTTGCTTTTATGCTTGCTTTATTTGCAGCTGGTTAAGCTCCGTATTGTATGAATGTCTACAGGTTTTCTACTTGATGACGGTGACACTAGGTGTGAGTTCTATTCTGGGTCACCTGGTTATGATGTTAGGATCTACAAGTCTTTGAAATTGCTTGGGGCTCCCGCACGAGGGATAAGCAAGACATTGTCTATCTTGAACATTGCACCATTTGCATTGCTCGAATCCCTAAAGCATTACAAATTTTGTGTGACTTCGCCAGAATCTTCTGCCAGATAGTGATCAAGAGTGTTCTACCGAGACGCCTCTCATTCTCAAGGATCTGCTTCACATCCTGAGTCACCTCCTCTTCCTGGAGTTTCCTTGTTAGTATTCTTTACTTGTCAACCGAGACGGAGAGAGTAAGAGAAACAAGTTGATGTACTCCCAGTGCCTTGTATCCAAGTTACTTCTTTGCTTGTTGGAATTTCAGTTGATTAAGATTCATGCTTTGGATCTTTCCCACTACAGATAGCTCTCTTGGTTTCGATGACAATACTCGGTGTGTTCCATGCTGGGGCACTTGATCATAATGTCAAGCCTTACAAGGTGTTGAGGTACAAAGAGTCTAGGACTTGCTCGATGCAAAGATGTTTGAGTTTATTCATCATGGTTGCTACTGGTCAATCCCATTTCATCTGCTGTAAGTAGAATGTTTGTTCTTCCTCGAGGACGTAACTCTTGAGAATCACTTGCAATCTGTACTTCCAGAGGCTTCCTTCCCAACAACTGTTGTGTGTTCCAAGTATTGACTTTGATAGCTAAGCGTCAGAGGTTATTGTTGTTCACCTATAGCAATACAAGTTTCCTCCATTCGTGATGATGTTTTCTCTTTCAGCGTCTATATTTGGGGCTCCCGACCGAGGGATAAGCAAGACTCCGTGTTCTTGAGTTCGCATCATTGGCAGCTCAAATCCCTAAAGCACTCACAAACTCCAGTCGCTATTGTTTGGGGCTCCCGACCGAGGGATAAGCAAGACGCCTTGTATCTTGAGTCTGTGCACCATGTGCATGGCTCAAATCCCTGAAATCTGGACACTTGCAACTTCTGTATGACTTTGCCGAAATCTTCTTCCAAGAAGTGATCTAAAGTGTTCTGACGTAGTGCTTGGTGTGCTTTCCACCCTGGAGGCACTTGATTATCTGATTGGAGATTGTAAGCCATTCAAAGAAAAGGTTCAAGACCTGATTGACTCAAAGGTTATCACATTCGCACCTGAAGGCTAGAATTGAAGTTCTCCTTTGACTTGGCGGATCTTCTGAAGCAATAAGTCCATACGGAGAGGATCTCCTCAACATTGGCAACTGCTGAATCATCATGCATGTTCATGTTTAAGCTTTCTTGATTTGTTCAATACTGTTTGTATGTAAAACTTGTTTATTTTTGAACTATAATCATAATGCATTGGATATGTTTGTCTTGAAAAAATCCATTCGCTTTTGCTCTTATATGTTTTTATATGCTTTTTGTGATACTCAACTCTTGTTAATAAAGCATGATAACTCCGTAGGGAGAATGATGAACATAATACCAAAAACCTCAAATGGTATGCTTTTGAGTAAAACCCTGTTGATGATGTACAGGCATTGTTTCAAATTCCCAAACACTGGAGATATAAGGGAGTGAAACCCTCGTTAACCCCTCTGAGCCTTCGAAGTAGGAGTTTTTTTTTTTCTCAAAATAAAAAAACCTTATTTTTAACCCTGGGGCAGGGTAATATTCAGTTAACCTGATCGAGCATTCAAAATTCATCAGGAGCACACATACAAAGATACAATAATGGTTATCTTTCAGAAGGTTGAGGATAGTTAGATCCACAACGGTTATCCCTCATCTCAAGAGGTCGAGACATCAAATTTATCCCTCACATCAGGAGGTCGAGACCAACATCAAAGCCGTTGTGGTTTATCCCTCACATCAGGAGGTCAAAAAATGACGATACCACAATGGTAATTCTTCATCAATCAATGACTCAGGCAGTCACTATGCACTTCCAACAAATCAGAGATTCAGGATCACATGACTTGTTCAAAAGAAAAGAAAGAATCAAAAGAAAAAAGAAAAAAAGGAAAAAAGAATGAAAAAATGAAAAAAGAAGAAAAGCCCGCTAAGTCAACAACTTGAAAACAAGTGACTTAGGCAAAAGTTAGGGCATCCCGCTGGACATCTAAATCAAAATTCAAACGAATTTGTCCAGGCAAAAGTTAGGGAAACGAAAAAAAAGAAAAGCAAAGCAAAGCAAACAAGGATTACAAAATAAGAATCCTTATCAAAAGAACAAAGTCGTGTGATCAGACACCAAAAACAAAAGGTAAAGTGGCTGTCGTGTCCAGAAGACCCCATTGACTCCTCAATCATATCCAAGCTCCTCTTGGAAGATGAATGCTCGTGTCAAGTTAATTGAACTTAGGACTGGAGAACATCACGAAGGGGTGGGCACCAAATAATTTGAGCCTAAAAATCCTTTTTTCTAAAAAAACCGTGAACCTGACCACGTTACAACCCTTGAAAGTCCTAATTGAAGCAGGGTTAATTCGAAAGCAGACTATACATGAGAATACGGTAAGCTGACTCCTAGGAGATCCGCTAAGCGCTTGAGTTGGTATCACACCATCTTTCTTTCGTAAAAAAATCGATGTTACGACATCCTTTCAAAAGTTTCTTTAAACTTCAAGACAAACATACTCTTTGCATTAGAATTATATTTCTCATAATAAACATTCTTTGCATATGAACAAGTGCTTGACATCAAGAAAGTTTCCATTATGAACTTCAGATGAACAGTTTTATCCTCCTGAAGGACAAGTTGTCTTCCGAACTCCGTTGAGCAGAGGCAGCAATATTTCAAAGTCTGATCACCCTCAGGGGCACAAAATTGTTTGAATACTTTGTCGAGTAAGTTTTCAATCAATCTGAGGCAATCAGGTCAAGATTCAAAGAATCTCTCAAAACGCTAAGCAATCAGGGGCATTCACTCAAGCACAGTCAAACCTACTTACAATACAAGTCAGGCCGGGGCATGGTGCCAAAATTCTTGATATTGGGGCAAGTCAGTTTGATATGAGCAGATATCACAAGGTCCTTACAAGACTAATCTCTTCAAAGTCCTTACAGGTTGGGACAAGACACTATGCATTGGCATTCTTTCCTCATCAGGAGGTGTTCAGTTTTAAGTTCAGGTGTGAGCTAAATAACTTATGAACTTGAGAACTATCAGGGTCGTCATCCTCAATGATCAGAGGCTGAAAGTCCAATCTTTGGTGGCATCTCTTTGTATTTCAGTGCAATTTTCAAATCTCTTCTAAAGGTTGCAATCGTTGCTTATTGGTGTCCCTCAACTAGAGTCCTGTTATGTGGACATCAGAGTCCTTTGCTTTCCGACCCTCGCGTCGTGAGTTTGATCCCTTTCCGACCCTCGAGTCGTGAGTTTGATCCCTTTCCGACCCTCGAGTCGTGAGTTTGTTTCCTTTCCGACCCTCGAGTCGTGAGTTTGTTTCCTTTCCGACCCTCGCGTCGTGAGTTTGATCCCTTTCCGACCCTCGAGTCGTGAGTTTGTTTCCTTTCCGACCCTCGCGTCGTGAGTTTACCTCCTTTCCGACCCTCGAGTCGTGAGTTTACCTCCTTTCCGACCCTCGCGTCGTGAGTTTACCTCCTTTCCGACCCTCGTGTCGTGAGTTTATCTCATTTCCGACCCTCGAGTCGTGAGTATATCTTTTTTCCGACCCTCGTGTCGTGAGTCTATCTCCTTTCTGACCTTCGTGTCATGGATTTCCAACAGTTGCAGATAGTTGTCATATACACTCCAATGTGTCTGTAGGCCCATTACTTGATTAGCATCTTTACAATCAACACGAATATGCAGAACTATGAAAGCCAATGTCTGTTTGGTCCCTTTGAAGTCAACACTTGCTTGACCCATTAATCCCACTTATTGGTGGTGTTCCCTTGAAGGACTAATTCTTGTTTGATGCTCCGGCCGATACTTGTTTGGTGTTCTAATCATTGCTTGCCTATCAGCTCATTGAATCCAGTGCCTGTATGGAAAGTTTCAAAGCCAAGATGGCTGACAATCTATTTGCTCTTGCATTTGCCCATTGTGGGTGAGCATTACCGTTCTCTGCCATGTGAGGAGACCCTGTGAAAGATGTCATGCTATATCCTGGGGCATTTTCATTTGTTTGTCTCGCAGGTATGTCCTTGCAAACATAAGAAGATTTTGGAAAAAAAGGAAGAAGATTTTGAAAATATAAGAAGTGGAGGAGATGAAGAGGCTAACCTAGTGCATAAAATAAAAGTTTAAGGAGAGAATGATCTGACCAAAATAAGAAACCAACAGTTGACCGACGCATTACCACTTGGGGATCCAGATGAACTTATTATCTTTAGCACCACTTTGCATTAAGCACATTAAAATTTTGATGAAAATCGGGCAGAGTAACGGCTGTTTTCGGGTAAAATCCTTATCTCAATGCCTTGGAATTAACCATCAAGGACTTTCAAGGAAATACCTGTATACGCAAACAGACAACAATCCAATGCCAGACAGAACAACCACAGAGTAATAACAGAATAAGGGTCCAGAGGCACTAAGTCCATAAGTCCGAATCTCCAAAATGCTAGGGATAGTAACCAGTAGTCCAAGAGAGAACCTTAAGCGTTTTTTTAGTTTTTTGTTGTTTATTAGTGTTTTAGCATAAAAGTAAAGTATGGTCCAAGTGGACAAAAAGAAAATAGCGGAAACATAAACATAGCGTCCAAATGGACAAAGAGAAAATAGCGGAATATAAACGTCCAAATGGACAAAGAGAAAATAGCGGAAACATAAATAATATGTCCAAGTGGACAAAGAAAAATAGCGGAAACATAAATAATATGTCCAAGTGGACAAAGAAAAATAGCGGAAACATAAATAATATGTCCAAATGGACAAAGAAAAATAGCAGAAATATAAATAATACGTCCAAATGGACAAAGAAAAAATAGCAGAAATATAAATAATATGCCCAAATGGGCAAAGAAAAAATAGCAGAAATATAAATAATATGTCCAAATGGACAAAGAAAAAATGACAGAAACATAAATAATATGTCCAAATGGACAAAGAAAAAATAACAGAAAACATAAATAATAAATAATAAAATAAAGCATAAAGCAAAAAATATAAAGAACAATATAATAAAATGCGGAAATTAAAGTTAATTGTTAGTATGTTAGCACGTGAATCATCTTGAAGCTAGTCAAGTATATTTACGATGTTAGTGAAGATCGATGGTGAGTGAATGATGATCTCGGATTTAAAGTTAATGAAAATTTATCAGAAGCTTGATAGAATCATAGCGACTACACGATAAATTTCCAAAAGTCTTAAATCAACTGCATACAATCTCTGCCATATTTGATCTTTTATTCTGATTCGGGACAAAGGAAAAAGATAAGAAACAATATCAAATAATATACAAAAATAAATATAAAACAAATTAAACTTAATTCATTCTTTTTGTGATTTTTTTTGGAATTTGATTTTAAGTTAATTAACAAGCTAATTAAACAAATAATTATACAAATAATTAAACTTAACAAGAAAAATATTATTTTATATGTCAAAAATTAGATTATAAAAAATATAAACCTAAATCTAAAAGGAAAATATTTTTGGAGTTTTTTTGATTGGTTAAAAATAATTAAAAAGCAATATTTACATAATTACTAATTAATTAAGCAATATAAATTAATTATGAAAATAAATAAAATATTTTTATGTTAAAAATTAAATAAACATTTTATCAACTTAAAACTAAAATTAAAACATTTTTTTTTGAGAAATTGAAAATATGCATAAATATGGAGTTTTTAATTCATGAACTCCTAACACTACTACATATTAAAAATTACATTGTACTTACTCTATGATGTTCCAAGAGTGGAAAAGAGTGATTGAAATTGATTGAAAGTGGCTATTTGAATGAGCCTTGATTTTTACAAGTTTATTGAAACTTTTGGAAAATATAAAACTTATGCTATGGCTTTGGTGTTTGTTGTTGTGCTCTCCTCTTGTTTCTCCCTCTTTTTTCCTCCTCTTGAATGAAGAAAATGAAGTTCTATTTATAGGCAAAGAGTTTGATCTTGGAAGCCTTGCAAGTGGAAATTGTCATGATTGATTTTGTGGAAAAAATATGATAATGGAATATTTTCAATGAGTGTATTTCTTAACCATGGTTAAAACACTCAAGTATTATTCTCTTCAACCTTGCAATAATATATTTAAGCATCTTGAATTGGTCTTGATTGGCAACCATAAGCATCTTTGATAATATCTTTGAATTATCTCACTTTAATTAAACTTTAAATGAATAAAATTTAATTAAAATGAAATAAAAATGTCATGAATCATGGATGGGTCGTGGATGCCCTTTAAACATATGAGAATCAAGATTGAATCACAAAAGAATTGGCCTTTTTGAAAAAAAATCAAATTTTGGTCATTACTTGTTTCATGCATTTTTCCAAAAAAGGTCAACTTCATCAAGGCATATCTCCCTCAATTTTGATCCTATGAAAGTGTTCTTTAACTTTTTGGAAAGCCCAAGATGTCCTCTACAAGCCACTTTGGAAGCGTTTTTGCATTTGGAGAAGTTATTTTGATGATATGGGCTTTGACAAAAAACTGCTTTTTGTTGACTTTCAAAATGACCCGTAATGTTTTGGCTTATATCTCTTAGGCGGAAGCATTTCTTGACCTTGGTCCCAACATCAAAGTTGTAGAGAATTGAATTTCCTTGAGAATGAGCTTTGGTTGGAATTTTTCTGATAAATTATGAGAGAGTTATGGTCGGTCAAAGTTCAGTTGAGTTTTAGCTAAAAAACTCTAATTTTGCAATTTTGAGTTTTGTCGATTTCTGAACTTTTCTTGATGAATTATGATCAACCATTGATCACATGATGAATCTTTTGACAAAATATGGATGTTGACAAAAAATTGCATTTTTGACTGTCTGTTGACTTTTTGGTCAAACTGGTCGTCTGTTGACTGTTTGAGCTGTTGACTGTGCGTCTGAGCGAATCGAAGTTTGAAAATTTGTCTGGTGGTATTTTGAGACATATGGAGATCCATGAAATCCATTTGAGGTCTCAAAAACTCGTTCTCCTGAAAAAAACAAAAACTCTAGTTAGGGACCTTTTGTGTAGGAGACAGTTAGGCGTACCTGATTTTTGTGCAGTGTTGAGTCTCTGTTGACCACGTGATTATCAGAAGACTTCTAGAACAAAATCTTGGAAATTTGAAGTGCGAAAAATTGATTTGACTGATGGTACAAACACGGAGAATTGCGCTGATAGCGGGTTTGACTGGTAACTAGCTGTCCGGGTATTAACGTAACAGTTAAAGTGAAAATTCAACAGTTTAAAGTTAATTTTTTTCTTTTTTTGTTTTTGTTGTGTTAATGGTGAAAAATTTATTTACCTGAGCTGTTAGAAAAACACAAACATAATAAATAAATAAAATATACTGTACGCGAACGAAAATACCGATAATAACCTTGAAAATAAATATTTAATGCACAGAAAAATAAATATTTAACACACATAATATTATCTTGATAATTAAACTACCGTACGACAGATAGTACAACATTTAATACTAACAGTACAAATATTACATAATATAATGAACAGTACGACAAATAAAATAGACGGTACACTATTTGAAAGCGACAGATACAACAAACTTTAAAAATGACGATTAATAATCCATGCTATGAACAACAGAAAATAGATGATCGGAAGTGTAACCATCGCAGGTCCGCATTTTTCAGGACTATGCAGACAGAAGAAGGACATGATCACCGTAAAAATAGTGATGACTATAAGAAAAAGTGTATCCATCCACTTTGCCATTTTTGCCGAGGAAGAAGAGAAAATAATTATGAGATAGAAGTTTGAGAAATTTGGGAGATGAGTGAAATTTGATGTGAGAATTTATGGAAAAAATGAGGAGTATTTGTAGAGTGAAAAGAGAGAGATAGAGACGTTAGGAGTGGAGTGTACCGTTTGAATAGTGGTAGGATTTGAAAAAAAAGTATGGTAGGTGTTTACGGTGATTTCCGGTAAACAACCGCTAGTCCTCCAAACTATAATAAATATGATTTGGTTACTCGCAGGATCGACTAGATTGATCCTAGGACACATAGTCAATTAGATTGTTATCAATATTCTTTAGAACCATGTTCATGATTCGTTGTCTTCGACAAATGTTATTCGATTCAAAACATACACTTTTAGTGATGACTTGATTATATGTGATTATGACTTTAAAATGTAAACAACGCAGATAACGTAACATGCAATTCTGTTTAAATGTAAAGAATCTTAAAACATAAAACTGTTAAAGATCTTGAAAGTAAATAACATGAAAGTAAATAACATGAAAGTAAATAACATGAAAGTAAATAACATGAAAGTAAATAACATGAAAGTAAATAACATGAAAGTAAATAACATGAAAGTAAAGATACAGTAATGTAAATGACAAGAAGTAAATAGAATGCAAGAATTTAAAGATATTCGAAAACGAAAAGCAATAAAAGATAATGCTCATGTATTAAGATGGTGGTGTCATACGTACATTTTCTCAGCGAACTCGTTCTCGTTAACGCTTGATACTTGAGTAAATATGTGAGTGATTTGTACAAAATGAACACACGGAATTCTATCATAAAAAACTCCTATTTATACTAGTTTCGACCATAACGGCCCTACGCTAATCCGCTGCCATGTTTCTCATAAGAACTTCCAGCGATGACATCTGTGAATAAGCAGTTACGCAACTATCTTCGAATTTCAAATCTTCCCGCCTGAGTCCATCTTCGACGCGTGGCAGTATGTTAATAAACACTTACTAACAAACACGCTAAATAATAATACTTAAGCAATTTATAAATTTTGTCTAAGTCTTCGAGGATATGTCCTTCCAATAGCTTTCAGTAGCCATCACCTTCATAAAAAACTTAGACGTTTCTTGCTATCGAAACATGGCCATCAGTAGCCATTTTATATTTCTCAGAGATGGTCATCAGTAACCACCTTGCCTTCGATCATACACTCCTTCGAAGCACATATATTTGTTCAACGAAATCTTCAGCTAACAAATTGCCCCCAATAAATGCCTGTTTCGAAGATCAACAGAAATATGCGTTTTTTGCCATCATAAGATTTCGTCTCTTATTAAATTTTTGATAGTTCCAAGACTACTGACTAAACGTCATAATCATTGATAATCTCTGTTTCCGAAACGTCTTGTCATTCTCAAAAATGTCTTCTCATAACTTACATTCCCACGTCCTTGACCTTACTTCCTGATCATTACTCCTATATACTAGGAGTAAGGCTGAATCTTTTGACCGCCATTGGATTAAATCATCATTCGCCACGTGTCCTTTGGGTTTTACCCAAAAGATTTAAAAAGGATTTCCGTTAAACCTTTAAATACTTTGGACTTGCAATCTTTTTACAACTTCTCATTCCTATTTCTCCGTCTTCTTCATCAAACAAAGGAACCAACATCTTCAAACTTTTCAAATCTGAATTTCTCAAAACTCGTCCGATGGCTTCATCTTCCAATGTTCTTCAACCTGCTCTAAAGCTCCAATCCACCACACGGTCTGGTGAACACGAACACATTCCAAACCCTAACGTTGAAGAAGTTCGCGCTATCTACGCTTCCCAGGTAATCATACCCTTTGAACTTTCTGGAAAATCTTTAGACTTTTCCTTTTTAAGTCTGTTATTCTGCATGTAAAGCCATTTTGATCAATATGGCTCATGTGTTTTGACACATGGCTAACCATTTTGGCTTTTCGTGACACCTCAAGTGTCTACGTTTTTGCAATCTTAACTTCGAACATGCTTGGCTTATATTTCTTCAAATACTTCCCATTTACTCTTAAGATCCTACGATCTTCTGCTAATTCTTCGATTTCATAAGCATTGTTCGAAAATGTTTTTAAGATTCGAAAAGGTCCTTCCCAATGTGGGGACCATTTACCAAGCGCCTGATTTTTTCGGTCTATAGGTAAAATAACTTTCCAGACTAAATCATTATTAACAAAAGTTTTACCTTTCACCTTTTTATTGTATGCTCTGGATACCCTTTCTTTCTGTCTTTTAATCATTTCCAATGCTCGAAGCCTGTCTTCGTCTAGATCTACCAACTCATTCATCATTAACTCCCAGTAAACGTTGGGAGAAATGTCTGCTTGTCTTTGTATTCTTACTGACTGCAAACATATTTCGATTGGTAGTACCGCATCATGTCCAAACGTCAACTGGAAAGGAGTTGTATTTGTAGCTTCTTTTGGAGATGTTCGACAAGCCCAAAGTGCTTGATCCAAAGTCTTATGCCAATTCTTGGGTTTCTTCCCCACATGCTTCTTAATAAGACCAATTATAATTTTATTTGCTGCTTCGACTTGTCCATTTGCTTGAGCATAATAAGGTGTGGATGTTAGCAACTTGAATCCTATTTCCTTGGCAAAGTCCTGCATTTTTCGTCCAGTGAAGACTGATCCCTGATCAGTTGTTATGCTTTCTGGGATTCCGAACCTATATATAATATATTTTTGAATAAACTCAATCACCGCTTCTTGGTCCACATTTGCCAATGGTATTGCTTCGACCCATTTTGTGAAATAGTCTATTCCTACCAAAATGTACCTTTGACCTCTGGATGATTTGGGGTGAATTTCTCCAATTAAATCTAAAGCCCATCCTCTGAAAGGCCAAGGTTTCACTATTGTACTGAGTTCATTTGCTGGAGCATGTTGTATACCTGCGTGTTCTTGGCATTCTTGGCACCCCTTGGCAAATTCTATGCAATCTTTCAACATTGAAGGCCAATACATCCCATAACGAAACAAAAGCCATTTCATCTTATGTCCTGCTTGATGTGCACCACATGCCCCACTGTGTACGTTTGATAGAGCCAAGTATGCTTCTGCTTCACCCAAGCATTTCAGCAATACCCCTTCAGGAGTTTTCTTGAACAATTCATTCCCCATTAGAAAATATGACAAGGCTCTATACTTGATTTTTCTATCTGTCTCCGTCGAAGGATTCTTCAAATAGTTGATTATTGGGCTCCTCCAATCCGTGTCTGCCAAAGAGTCAATATTTAGGACTTCGAACTCTTCTTTGTTGGCATAACCCAATTGTGAATTCTCTAGATCGCTCGGAGAAAGTTTAGTAGACATTGCTCTTCCTCTTACTTCGATCAATTCTTCCAATTTTTCTTTCGATACTTTGTATCCTGAAGCCAACTGTGCCAAGTCGTTCGCTTCTTGGTTATTCACCCTTGATACGTGTTTCAATTCTACATATTCGAATTTCTTGAGTAGCCTATTTGCAATGACAAAGTACATGATTAGATTCTCTTTGATGCACTTGTATTCTTTTGTTAATTGTTTGATGACCAATTCGGAGTCTCCTTTAATTTCGACTCTGGTTGCCCCCAGTTCTAACAAAGCCTCAAGTCCGGCGATTAACGCTTCGTACTCAGCTTCATTGTTGGAGCATAATGGTCCTTCGAGTTTGTACTTGAGCTTTGTTGGAATTCCATCAGGAGAAATTATCAACACTCCAACTCCAGAACCTTCTCTATGTGTCGACCCATCGAAGTACAACTTCCAAGGTTTTAGGTCCACGTAATGCTGATGATTCTCAACCACTGCGTGATCGACAATGAAGTCTGACACAATTTGGCCTTTCATTGCCTTGAGAGGTTGGAATATTAGCGAATATTCCGTTAGGGCTAAAGCCCACTTGCCAATTCGACTATGTAATATTGGCTTGGATAACATATGCTTAATAACATCACAATGAGACGAAACGTAAACATCAACTGGCTTTATATAATACTTAAGTTTAATACAAGAGAAATACAAACAAAGGCAGAGTTTTTCTATAGCAGTATATCTAGTCTCTGCATCATTGAGTACTCTACTTAAGTAGTAAATGGCTCTTTCGATGCCATTTTCATCTTCTTGTGCCAGCATGCTGCCTATTGTTTTGTCTGATGCTGAAATGTACAGGCGCATGTGTTTCTTCCCGTTTGGGGGAGATAAGATTGGTGGACAAGTCAAGTATTGCTTTATCTGATCGAAAGCTTCTTGATGTTCAGCACGCCATTCGAACTTTCCTTGCTTAAGCCGTAGTAAAGGCGAGAAGGCTTGCGTGCGTCCACTCAAGTTAGAGATAAATCTTCTTAAAAAATTTATCTTTCCCAATAATGATTGTAACTCTTTCTTCGTGGATGGAGATTTGGTTTCCATGATGGCTTTTGTCTTGTTCTGGTTGATTTCTATTCCCTTTTTATGGACTACGAAACCCAAGAAATCTCCTGCTTGTACAAAGAAAGCACATTTAAGGGGGTTCATCTTCAACCCATGTTTCCTCATTCTTTCGAATGATTGGCTTAAATGATCGAGATGACTCATTCCCGAAGTAGATTTTACCACAATGTCGTCTATATATACTTGCATGAATGTTTCTATAAAGTCATGGAATATAGAGTTCATTGCTCTTTGGTAAGTTGCCCCAGCATTTTTTAAACCAAAAGGCATTACAACCCATTCGTAAGTGCCTATTGCCCCTGGGCAACGAAACGCTGTCTTGGATACATCATCTTCTGCAATAAAGATCTGATTATATCCTGAGTATCCATCCAACATACTTAGATACTCAAAACCTGCGGCTGAGTCTACCAGCATTTCTGCTACAGGCATGGGATATTCGTCTTTAGGAGTGGCTGCATTAAGATCACGAAAGTCTATGCATACTCGTAAAGAGCCATTCTTTTTAATTACAGGTACTATATTGGCAATCCATTCGACATACCTTGTAGTTTGGATAAACTTGCAACGTAAAAGCCTTTCGACCTCTGCTTTAATCTTCGAATGGATCTCTGGCGCGAATCTTCTAGGAGTTTGCTTCACAGGTTTCTTCCCTTCTTTTATTGGAAGCTTCAATTCGACTAGATCCCTTCCTAGACCAGGCATCTCATCATAATCCCAAGCAAAGCAATCTCTATTTTCTTTCAGCATTTTGATGACCGTTGCTTTTAGTTCTGGCTCTAATTTCGCGCTGATATATGTTATCCTTTTTTGATCCCTGTCTCCGAGGTTTACTTCTTCGAGTGGATCTTGGGCTAACATCTTTATATTAGAAGCCATTGGGTCTTTTTCGAACCCTAAAGGTTCTTCGTCGTATATTGCATCTAATCTTTGGTTTGATCCTTCGTCCATAATCTCTTCGTCTAGGATCGTATCTTTGGAGCGTTCGAAATCTGTATGCACCTCCAATTCTGCTATCTCTTCTTTGATTTGGATGGTATCTACCTTTACATCTGCTAATTCGGCCTCGAGAGCCGCCTTCTGTTTGTTCTCGGCCACGTAGGCCGAAATCTTTTCGAAGAATGAAGACTCAGACATGATTAATGTCATCGTCCCAGCCTGTTGGCCGTATTGCTGCATGATCTTCTAAAGGTGCTGTATCCGTTGGACCATCCATGATCTCTCTATCCCATTGGAATCCGTTTGGGTGCAAAGTAAGATAATACAATGCATTCTTATTTGGGGTGTACATCTCTTCTGCAGTATGACAAGGTCCTATATTTGCCAGATTCTTATCGAAGTTGGATTTATTTACCTGGTTAACTTCAGCCATATAGTAACTCTGATCACCTTCGATGTTTTCTACTATGCCATCTTCTCTCCAGATTGTCACCCTTTGATGCATTGTTGAGGGTACAGCTGCTACCCCATGAATCCATTCCCTTCCGAGCAACAGGTTATAGTTTGCTTTTGCTGGTATAACCATGAACATAGTGGGTCTGGTAACTGAGCCTACTGTCAAATTGACTTGAACAACTCCCAGTGTTTGTCCTATCTTACCCTCATAGTTAGACAGGACCATGTTATGTGGTCTTATGTCCGTATCGAACATGCCAATTCTCTTTATCATATACTGGGGCATCAAATTTACTGCTGCTCCCCCATCAACTAGGACTTTATTGATGCCAACATTCTCAATCTTAGCCCTAATATAGAGTGGTTTCAAATGATTTCTCATACCCTCGTCAGGCCTCTCGAAGAAAGCATTCTGCTCTTCGACTGCACCATTATTTAGCACATAGTAACACACAGGTCTGTGTTTTGCCATTTCTTCGATATCAGCCTCCTCACAGTCTTCTACCTCAGTTTCCTGGTTAAACTCGTGAGGGAGTACGGACACAACATTGCAATTTAAATTTATAGACGAGACTCCATCAGAATCAAAATCATTTGTCATTCTGTCCTCTTCGTTCCAGGAATTTGACCGCATCTTATCTTCTTCATCCAAGAGCTTTTCAGCTTCGAACAATGCACGTTCCACCGGAGGTTTGTTTGACTTTGCTCCCTGGTATGGGACTTGGTTGCTGCTAGTTTCTCCAGTTTCTCTTGGTCTATATTCCTTCTGGGCCTTTTTCATCCTCTGGTGCCTCCTCCATTGGGACCGAGACATAGGGTTTTTTCCCTTATAGTTCTCCAATCGATATGTCTCTCGATTTGGCCTTTGAAATTGTCTCCTATATGCCATTGCGGTTCTTCCTCCTTGGTCCCAACTACGCCGTTTGTTGGTTCTTGCATCGGCTTGTACCCATCTATCCCTAGGTGGATCTGCAGGGATTTTGAACGTTACCCTTCGAACTCTAGGGTGTGGACTATCTGGCCTCTTCGTTGGAGTCCATACATCGAAACCATACAAGTCAGGACGTAGCCCTTGAGTTTCTTGATTCATGGAGCAGTGCACACGTTCAAATGATCGTGCTAGCATCTCATCATAGGCTGCCCCACATCTGGGGCAGAGTGCAACTTCAGAGTTCCCTTTGTGGCATCTGATCAAAAATCCTAATAAGCTTTCATCCATCCTTGGGTACACTTGTAGTAAAGGATTTGGTTCTCTCCCTGGGTGTTCCCATCTTTCACGTCGAGCCCTTTCGAAATTGGCTTCGATTCTTCGATTCAGCATGATCGAACACCTTGGGCACATCCATTGTTTTCCACCATTTCTCTCATGGCAATTCCATAGGTAGTCTTTGAGGCTTTCAGCTCTTAGAGGAACTTTAATACCCCCATTCTGCCTTGTCAGCCGTGTCTCTAGTTCGCCAAACTCAGATGTTGGGTGTCTGGCGCTAACCATGTTGACCACCGCTGGAGCAACTTCAGAGATTTGGATTTTCTGGAGTTTTATCCTGAGGTCTTCAGTGGCCTCATTGCTCTCTTCTTTTGGTGCTTCAGTCATCTCTGTTTGGGAAGCTTCTTCAATCTCAGTATTGAAGATTATTTCATCATTTAGGCTTTCAGTAGCCTGCTTTCCGTTGAGCATTGCCTTAGTTTCCGCCACTTCGATCTCCGATACTTCCACCATGTTGATATCTTCTACCTCACAGAGGCTAGCATCAGCAATGTTTAGGGGATTGGTATCGACCCTCATGTGACTCTTGGTCTTGTCAGCAAATTTCAACCTTCCATCATTGATAGCATTTTGAATTAGATCCCTGAAAAGAAAACATTGTGAAGTTTTATGGCCTAAAAACCCATGATAATTACAGAAACCTCTTTTCTTCTGTTGTTCCAACGGAGGAGTTTTGGAATTAGGAGGTAGTATCATTTGGCCATCTTTTACTAATAGATCAAATATTTCATCACACTTAGTAATATCAAATGTATAAGTTTTCTTAGGAAACCTATCATTCTTATCACTTTCTACAGGGTTCTTTCCATTTGCAGGATTTAACAATTTGCAGGCATAAGGTGGTGCCTCTTTTAATTCTGCTAAGTCTATTTCGACTTCCTCCAGGCTATATGAGTCATTGAAAGACTCATCATCAGCGTCTTCGGCTTCGACGTACGCTATCCTTTCCTTCTTATGACTTTTGTTAGCCCTAGCCTTTTCTGCTTTCAAGCGTTCGACCTGTCGAACTCTATCTGCCAACTGGGCCATGTCCCTAAGGTATTGGGTATCTAATTTCTTTCTTATTGAGTAATCTAGACCACCTGCAGCCATTTCGACAAGTTCGTGCTCAGGAACTGTCGTAAAGCACCTAGATTTCAACAGACGGAACCTATTCAAATAATCATCAATAGTCTCCGTGAATTTCCTCTTAACACTGGCCAATTCCTTCAAACTTATCTTAGTTTGACCCATGTAAAATTGCTCATGGAACAATCTTTCTAGGTATGCCCACGCATCTATCGAATTGGGTGGCAAAGTAGTAAACCAGATAAAGGCATTCTTTGTCAGCGAACTAGGGAAATACTTGATCCTCAAGTCCTCGTTTCCTGCCAAGTCCCCTGCTTCTGTTAGATACCTAGCAATGTGTTCCACTGTCGATTCGTTAGTTTCGCCTGAAAATTTTGTAAATTTGGGTACCTTAGTGCCCCTAGGTAATTCTGTCTGCATAATATAGTCTGATATAGGGGATGTATAATTTGGACGTCTGAGTCCAGTACTTAGGCCATTATTGGCCATCACCCTTTCTATCATAGCAGTCAAGTTATTCTCTGTGGCCAGATTTTCCCTTCTGACTCTTTGAACAACCCCATCTGGATGTTCATTTCTACCTACAACTCTTACTCTGGGTTGTTCTTCCTCCGTTTCTTGTCGAACGGGGACGGTTCTTTGACTTGAAGTCTCTAAATTAATTACTGGAATTTCTTCCGTCCAATTCGTCCTCCGCAAAGAGTTTATATCTCGGATGGTTGGTCTCGATGATGGGCCCTCATCTTGTATACGTTCTAAAACGGGCATTCCCTCTTGGTATGCGGGCTGTTTATCTTTCCTTTTTGGTTGTGTTACACCCATGAACTCCGCCATCCGATTCATTTGAGATGACATCTTTTGGAAAGTTTCTACATTTTCCCTATTTGTGCAAGTAATGTTTGTCAACAATGGGGTAAAGATTGAAGTCAATTCTTTGGCTAAAGCCCCTAGCATATCATGGTTGCTTGCATCCATTTCTTGTCGAAATGCTGCTTGGCTGTTTGTGGTATAATGAGGCACCTGGGTAGAAAAACCAACGTTGTGTGTACTTCGACTCGCAGATCCCACATTTGGTGAAAATGTCGCATTATTAGTTGGGACATAAGTAGGTCCGGCCCCTCGTACGCCTGATCCAAAAGGAAATGGCATCCCGTATGGAGGATTTGGCCTCCATTCGAAAGTTGAATTCGTGCCTTGACTAGACAAGTTATTCGCAGCATTTGTTGAGGGAAACGGTAATACCTCCTCTGCACTCGTGGTCGAAGGTGCAGTTGTTGACACTGAAACTGGCAAAGTCCCTGAAAGTCCTGTATTATTTTCAGGCACCGACTGGGAATTATCTGCAGGTCTCGATCCATTTGGACCCGTTGTATCCCTTGTTCCTTGAGTGGAATTCGAATTTGCCGCTCCTGATCCTGTGCCTTGTGAGGGATCTTGATCACCCCCTGTACTGGCTGTAACAGCCATTTTCTTGTTGTACCTTCGTTTGGGAACCGGTTGTGCACTGTTTGTTAATTTACCGTTCCTAAGGTTCATACAAGGTCTTGATATTGTCTAGACAAAACAAAGCAATTGATTAAAACAATCCGTTCGACACGGTCCCACTGGGCGTGCCAATTTGTTTGCGGTGATTTCCGGTAAACAACCGCTAGTCCTCCAAACTATAATAAATATGATTTGGTTACTCGCAGGATCGACTAGATTGATCCTAGGACACATAGTCAATTAGATTGTTATCAATATTCTTTAGAACCATGTTCATGATTCGTTGTCTTCGACAAATGTTATTCGATTCAAAACATACACTTTTAGTGATGACTTGATTATATGTGATTATGACTTTAAAATGTAAACAACGCAGATAACGTAACATGCAATTCTGTTTAAATGTAAAGAATCTTAAAACATAAAACTGTTAAAGATCTTGAAAGTAAATAACATAAAAGTAAATAACATGAAAGTAAATAACATGAAAGTAAATAACATGAAAGTAAATAACATGAAAGTAAATAACATGAAAGTAAAGATACAGTAATGTAAATGACAAGAAGTAAATAGAATGCAAGAATTTAAAGATATTCGAAAACGAAAAGCAATAAAAGATAATACTCATGTATTAAGATGGTGGTGTCATACGTACATTTTCTCAGCGAACTCGTTCTCGTTAACGCTTGATACTTGAGTAAATATGTGAGTGATTTGTACAAAATGAACACACGGAATTCTATCATAAAAAACTCCTATTTATACTAGTTTCGACCATAACGGCCCTACGCTAATCCGCTGCCACGTTTCTCATAAGAACTTCCAGCGATGACATCTGTGAATAAGCAGTTACGCAACTATCTTCGAATTTCAAATCTTCCCGCCTGAGTCCATCTTCGACGCGTGGCAGTATGTTAATAAACACTTACTAACAAACACGCTAAATAATAATACTTAAGCAATTTATAAATTTTGTCTAAGTCTTCGAGGATATGTCCTTCCAATAGCTTTCAGTAGCCATCACCTTCATAAAAAACTTAGACGTTTCTTGCTATCGAAACATGGCCATCAGTAGCCATTTTATATTTCTCAGAGATGGTCATCAGTAACCACCTTGCCTTCGATCATACACTCCTTCGAAGCACATATATTTGTTCAACGAAATCTTCAGCTAACAGTAGGTTTTGAAAAGAAAAAGGGTATAGAATAAAGCTAGGATTTGATTTTGAAAAAAAAAAAAAAAAAGATTTGAAAAGAAAGAAAGAGATTTTGAAAAAAATAATATAGTATAAAAATAAAAATTAGTGGGAAATAAAACCAATAATAATTTAATTGTTACCAGTATAATCTGAAACCCGGACTCCGCGCCTGCAAATTTTAATTCTGCACGAACTGCGTCAGCATTATTTATCTGAAAATAAATCTCAAATAAACAGTGTATGAAGTGATAAACAGTATTTGGCGTTTATGTAAGAACAAATTTAACAGCGAACCAAAATACTGTATAAAAATTCTAAAAATTGAATATTTATAAAATCAGGATATTTATGAAATAAAAATCCAAGATTGTATAAAACTCCAAATTTTTAGACAGAAGTCTGTTGACTTCTTTTTTTGAAAAAAAGAACGCGGGCGAATTTTGGGGTATAACAATAATGATCATAACACTTAGAAAATGATGGGATCTCAGAGGTCAAAAATTGGGGTGCAACAATTAGCTATTAGCGGCCTTAACCCTTGCACTGTGTGTTAGTTGACTATTTTCTATCCATGACATCAGTTTTCTTAACATATTAGGGTGATCATTATATTCAGCAACAACCTTGACTTTTTCTTTAAAGTAGTTTGATCGTTTTCTTTACTTTCATCCTCATCAAAAACCTCAATTAGCATACAACATTTAAAATCTCGCTAGTTTGAAGATCAAGATTGACCTTTCTCATGTCCTTAATTTTTTTGTAGAGAAGAGTTCTACATTTTCAAATCTACGACTTACCTTTGCATATATACTTTATTAATTTTTAACTTAGTTGTTTTAGCTTCTAACTCATCGATCTTTAGTCGTGGACCCGTTATCTCAACACCAACATTTTTGAAGGCCTCATCAACATTTTTCTTCAACCTCTCAGCATCGATCTATGTTTTTTATTCTCTTTAGGTATTGCATTGTTAAAAAAGTATAAGTGTGTGCGTGTTTCCCTTGCAAGGGCGTGGAAACTCAGAGGCCCTCGTATGTATATTACATGTTTGGGGTGACGGCTAGCTCACGATGGCGAGTATCCCTATACGGTGGCTTTTTAGGCTATTTAAGGGACTAGCTCACGTGAGGTGAGAGGCCCTGTTTGAGGCCGGTGTTGCTAGGATGGAGGTGGGCGGTTAGATTGACGGTGTAAATGCTACTAGAAGCAAAATGCTCTCTCAGTAGAAAGTGGGTAGTGAGCATGTATCACTTTTGGACCCTTATCCCCTTAAGAGGTAAGGTATTTATAGAGGTTCCCGATACTTAGGGTTTCTACCTTATAGACATGGTCTTAATGGCTCCACCATTACTAGGGCTTATTGTTAGACTATCTTATCGGAGTCAGCGTGGAATTTCTCTCGCTTGACTCCCATGTCTATGGGACTTCTCAAACGATTCCCTTTGATCCGTCTGGGCGGCCCATCTACTGAGAGAGGGTGCCCTGGTCGGGGTCTTTACCAAATATAACATTATGCAGTCCCTTAAGCAAAAATGACTTTTTCTTTAAATGGCAAAGTGTTTTAAAACACCTTTATTTCCTTTATCACATGTGAGTCCTTCGGTGAAGGGCGAGTGAAATAGGAAGAGAGTCCCTAAGTCGAAGGCATATAAAATGGTAGGTGAGTTCTTCAGCCGAAGGCATATGAAATAGTAGGCGAGTCCCTCAGCCGAAGGCGTATGAAATGATAGGCAAGGTTTTTGGTCAAAGCCGTCGCCCGATAAGTAATTGTCCTGGTGTCCCTCGCTTAATTAAGGTTAATTATCCGAGAGTTAACCAATCACGATACATACTTGTTCTTCTTCATTTTATGCAATCAATGATGGCCTTTGAATTTGCAAATGATAATGGCATGTGTAGGTAGCGTGTAGAGTTTCACAAAACCCTGAGGGGGTTTGGAGTTATCCTATAAAAAGAATATTTCTCTTCACATTCTGTTTTACTTTCTATAAACTTGTATAAGCCATCTCCTTTGGATTTTTCACCACAACTTTCAACCTTCTCACAAGTATGAGATTCTTTACTTTCTCTAATTTCGAATACCAGATCTTAGAAGATATGTTTTGTAGAGACTCATTGGTGTTAGGTATATGATTAGTTCCTTTACGATGGTTGCAACAGTGGTGGTGACTTCTTTTTTGTTCTATTGTTTTCTCAGGAACAAAATGTCTTCCTTCTCCATCGTTCCCAAAGGCGTGGGTGACTTCGTTTCCATTTCTGATTTCGAGGAATATATTTGTATCTTTCTGGCGGGAGTGGGTGTCTCCTCCTTTGGGGACGGGGATCAGGTTATCTTGGAGACTTGTCTACCCTCGGAGAGGGTAACCTTACAAGTCTCATCCTGTCCCTTTTCACCGTATTTCTACTTTTACCCTCCCTTTATCAAAGATATGGGGGTCATTTCCCCCCTTTCCGCCTTTTCCACCGAGATCCTCAGGGTGTTAATATTTCCCCTTCTCAACTGTTCCCGAGCAGCTGGGGTTACGTTAGGGCCTTTGAGATGGTTTACAAGAACTGGCGAAGGGTAGTTGTGTGACCCTGAGCAACTAAAAGGCAAAAGGCATTTTCACCCCTCACTCAAATAACTATAAATATTGGAAAGACAAGTTTGTCCAGGTGGGGGGTCTAGAGGATTTCCTTGGGATGTTGGATATTGTTGGTGTTCCCCTCTTCCTCTTATCTTAGACGGAGGATCCGACGATAATTATATATTATGATTGGGCGTTTCTAACCCTCTAAGAAAGGAGGATCATTATAGGAATTCGAGGTTATGGAATGCCGAGAAGTAATTAGGCTCTGGTGAGAATGTGGCAGACATCTTGTTGTGTATATAGGTAGGAAAGTTTTTATTTTCCATGTGCATCAAAATTATTTTTCATTTGCATTAAAGTAATATTTTAGTTGCATTAAAATCCTTTTCATTAAATCTACCTTGCATTAAATAGTTTTCGCGTTAAATTTTTTATCATAAGTAAAGCATATTCATTTAGCTTAAATATGTGTTGATGATATTATTTTCGGTTCTACTAATAAATATTTTTTCAAAGAGATTGCAAGTTTGAAGCCATGGGTATAGAGGCATGAAGTTGACTTCGAATGTGCTATTGACAAAGACGATAAAGGAGTGAACTTCGATATAACCAGGTATATAGGTATAATCAGATTATTACTCTATTTAACAACGAGTAGGCTTGATATCATGTTTAGTGTGTGCATGTGTGCTAGATATTAGGTGTCACCTAAGGAATCCCACTTTAAGATCGCAAAACGTATTTTGAGGCATCTTAATAGAACCTCCCACATGGTCTTTGGTATCCTAAAGGCAGTGCTTGTAGCTTAGCAGGTTTTTCTGATTTTGATTTTGCATAGTGCAAGTCAGATAGGAAAAGCACTAGTGGTGTCTGTCACTTATTTGGAAGTTGTTTAGTTTTTGGCACAGTAAGAAGAAGCATAGCGTTGCTCTTTCTACCGTCGAGGCTGAATATGTTGCCGCTGGTAGTTGTTGTGCACAAGTCTTATGGCTAAAGCAATAATTGCTAGATTATGATTTAAAACTTGGATGCATTTCGATTAAGTGTGATAGTACTAGTGCAATAAATCTCACTAATAATCTGGTACTCCATTCACGAGCTAAACATATTGAGAACCGACACCATTTTTCTTAGAGATCATGTTAAAAAGGGGATGTTGTTTTTGAATATGTTGACACTAAAAGTCAACTTGATGACATTTTTATAAAGCCATTATCATTAGAACCTTTTCACAAGATTTTTAGGGATTCGAGAATCTTAGGTTCCTAGTAATTTAAATAGAATGAGAATTATATCTAGTTTCATTTGTTGTGTATATTCTGTTTTCACTAACTTTATTTTGTAGCAAATCATAGTTTTATAGACTACATTGTTATGTCTCTCTAACTCTTGTATCCAAATTTATATCATTGTGTATGTTTGTTTTGTATATATTCATTGGTTTGCTTATTACCTTCATTATTTTACTCATTCATATCTAACATGTTGTGTAGCATCATAAAACTATATATTGGCATTTGCGAATTGATTAAATGTTAACAAAATAAAGTTCTAATAAAAGTATAATCTTCATATTTTTCAATTTAAAACCTTCAGCGTACATTTTTTTAAAACCTCTGATAATCCGTTTTGGAGAATCAGTAAAAAATTTAGAATTGTTTTTAAAAGGTCTATTCACCTCCTCTAGATCGTTTCATTACTCCATATTCTTACCCAACACATACTATATTAAGGAGACTCAAACTATCATCCAAAGTCAAACGCGATGAAGAAAGATGAAGCTCTTAAGTCAAAGAATCTGTAGAGGAGAAAGAAGCACCAAAGTCCTCCTCAAAGCCCCGAGGGAGATCACGACAACCACGTTCCTCCCCAAAATCTGGAAAAAAAATAAACCATCGAAGAATCAACAGAAGCATCCCCTGTGCTCCCAAATTTTGGGAAGCAAAATACCGAAATCCACGGAGAAGACTCCCAAGCTAGGAAAGTATAATGGAAAGGGAATCGAGACTAGCACTTACAACTTGTCAATGATCGACTGAATTACTTCAGTGATGACGAAGCCCCCAAATGCAAGTTGTTCACATAACTCTAGTTGGGCCCGTCATACTTTAGTTCAATGGTCTACCGGACGAGAGCATTGAACCATAGATGGATTTTTGTGAACGGTTAGCTATGCACGTTATCGCCCGAAAAAGGTAGCATGCGACGATAGTACAGGGAGTCAGAGAAGATCTTAAGTGTTGGATCTTCGAGAATGGCCTTCTGTGTGACCATCCTTTTAGATTAAAGATGTGAACAAAAAAAGTACGAACCACTCAAGAAATGCTGAGCAACTCAGTCTTACATGATCTTGGAGGAAAAATTGAACACACAGTTCAACAATCTTGACTCTACTTGGTTGGATAATACTTGGTTGTTGTTGTTATTTTATTTAATAAAATTATATTCTATTCACTTAAAATTCCCTAAAATTGATAAGTTTTAAATATAATATATAATCATATTAAAAAAACTATGTAAAAAAAGAAAAAGAAATCAAGTAATAAGTAATGAATGCATAAGAAAGAATAATAAGTATGTTGATAAACGAGAAGAACGAGTTAATTCCACCCATACTATTTGTTAGTGGATAGTTTATATTAGGGTTAAATATACAAACCCCCCTATAATGTTAGCGATATTTGATTTAAGCCCCTGGTAAAGTTTTTTTTTGTAAAAACCCCCTCGTAATGCTCAGATTCCATCAGACAAGCCCCCCGAGTGCTAGATTTCATCAAAGATTCCCTCAATTTGTCAACGTGGCAATCTGTGTGGCATTTATTATTTTTTTAATTCCACATGGAATTTTATACTTTTTTAATTTTCTTTTATATTTTTTTAGTAATTTATATCTTTTAATTCTTTTTTTTTTATTTTTTATGTCAATTAATGTTTACGTTTTAAATTATCAAAATATTAAGGTTGGGCCTTAACCATTCAAGAAAATAGTCAACTAACACAAAATATTAATGTTTATTTTTATCTCTATAACTCTTGTATCCAAATTTATATCATTGTTTGTGTATATTAAGGTTTTAAATTATCAAAATATTAAGGTTGGGACTAAGTTTCTATCACTTCTACAAACTCTTTTCAATTCATAAGCATTTTCTCCATTCTTTGGATTATCCTGTCAACTACTCGATGTGGGACACTGGTTCTGTCACTGAGTGGAAATATGAGGGCAGCAAGTGGAGTGAGGGAATAATTCATGTTCATCATTTTTATTGAATAGTATACATGATGCACTGAATAATATACATATCCAGCATATAGTGAACCAAGCTCTGTCTTGGTGAATGTTTTGTATAGATGCACTTTTACTTTTAAAATCATATTCCATGATCTTCAAACAACAGTGTTTATGTATGAGAGTATTCTACTCCGGTCAATGTTGAAGTATATGCCATGAAACAGTTTGATCAAGTATTATGTATATGTTTCATGAGAAGACATTCTTGATGCACACAAACTTTAAATTTTGCTCCAAACAATCAAATACTTATGACATGCTTGCTTGCATGTGATAAAGCATGCAACAAGGTAATATGAATGTAGTTACGTATATGACATTCTTACGTATACATTTGACATGTTCAGAAAAACTTTGACATGAGATTTTAAGTTGTTGTGACAATGATACAAAGAAACTATTAACTCACGAAACATTCATGTTAATGCATGTTTCTACCACTTCAAGCCTTTATTATGAGCATACTTCTCGTGCATGCATGTTTGAAACTGGAGTCTACATGTTCACCTGTATACCACCTATAAGAGAGAGAATTTTATGGAAGCTCCATTATCATTCCAAACCTATTTCAGAACCTCAAAACATTGATAACTGTAAGTGATAGAGATATTCAACTGAAAGTCTGTAACATCAATTTTTGACAGGTAAAAACTTGAAGCAAATAAAATGTAAAACCTCCAGCCATGCGCTAACCAAAAGCTGAAAAGAAACTTAACTATTTTCCACACTTTGAGTCCCCACTTAAATGATAACTCATAAGGGTGTAAGATAAAAATAGCACAAAAATAAAAGATAGTTACAGAATGGAAGACAACGAGAAGCTGACAATTGTGATAGCCATGGCAATAGTGATGCTGACAATGAGAAGCTGCATGCATATGAGAAGAGCAGGATGTGGTAAATTACAATTAAATTGATTCCCGTTGTGATATATTGTCTTGAAATTTGAATGCTGCATAGAATAGATTAAGCTTTGTGCCATAATATGGTAAATAAATCATTCATTATGTCAAGGTGTGAGTCTTGTGAATGCTATACAAGTACATCTCGATTTACCGCCGGGTTTGGTCGAATTCGGTGAAGGTGAGTTTTCTTTTTTTCTTCTTCCTGCAAATTTATTACATCGCGGAATGTATTACCACCTGCTTCAAATTATTTAATCGATAACCACCATCTCCACCTCCACCACGATAACCACCATGTCAACATCCATGCTAACTAATCAAAGAAAATCTATCATTGTTATTATTCCAAAAGCTTCCAGAAAATTCTTAATTTTGTATTCTCTTATTTTGCTCCAATTTACCATCTGCCATTGTTATCATCCACTGCAAGTATTTGACTTTCATCATATATAATGAGAAACAATAATGAATGGTAGTACGTTAATGATGGAACAATAATGAATGGTAGTATCTGCCATTGGTAAACAGAATGAGAAACAATAATGAATGGTAGTACATGCTTGGGATGTTAACAGGTTGAAGAATATGAATACATGCATGAAGTAATATTAAATGAAGTTTGGTTGGTTATCTGATGGGAAAAGAATAGAGGTAGATAAAACATGGACAGCAACGTGTATTAATGATGGAAATAGAGAATGTAATTTTTAAGTCCCACATCGTTTTCTAAAGAGTAAACACTAGTGTTTATAAAGCCAACAGCAATATGAACTATTAAATTGAAAACAGGTTGACACTAGATGGGCCATAAGCCCAATAATGTTTTATATTAAATTTTGATTCAAATAATTTAAAATATAAAAAAAGAGTTAATTCGTTAATGAAAATATGAAATAAGTAAAAAATAAATAAATTAAAAAACTTGAATTTATTTAATTAAAAAAATATTACAAAAAAGGTTTAAGAAAAATAAATAAAAAAATAATCCACGTGGATTTAAAATTAATAAAAAATAAAAATAAATGCCATGTAGACTGCCACGTTAGAAAGAATAAGGAATCTTAATTAAAATAGTGAGTTAGGGGGCCTAACGGACGGAATCTATATATTACGAGGGTGTTTTAAAAAAAAATATTTATAGGGGCCTAAAGCGAATATCGCTAATATTACAGGGGGATTTGTATATTTAACCCTTTATATTAACTACCAAAGACTCAACATAGCAACAATAAAGAAGCGCTTTTTTTATGAGATACTTGAAAGGTAGTCGACCATGCCTAGAGCCGTCTCAATTTTTTCAAAAGCCCTGTATATATTAGTTGTAGTTTAATCATGGAAAAACAAATAAATGCATTATCTAACCATATTTTAACCATTATAAACATGTTATGATGCACTATTTAGCCAAATATTAATTGTGACAAATTTAAGGCTCTATACGGTAGGCTATATTGCATGCCCTCAAAGACGGTCCTTGCCATGCCGACTACTATATATTTCTTAAAAACATAACTATTAATATTTTTACATAATAAATGTGATTTTAAATAAAAAAATTGTTTCCTTTAATTTTAAACAAATCTTACTATATTTTTATTTTATTTAATAAAATTATATTGTATTCACTTAAAATATACTATAAAATTGATAAGTTTTATATCGTTTTTCTTATTTTTAAATATTTTTAGACAAATTTTATTTTAACAATATTTTAATTTTTATTCACAATCAAATTATTATGTTTTTATTATTTATTATTTAATTATATATATTTTTTAGTATTATTTCATACTCTATTTAAAAGTGTATCAATTTCCATATTTAGGTTAAGTGAATAAAATTTAATTTAACTTGAATCAAATTAAAAAGAAAGTAAAATTTGTTTTAAAATTAAAAAAAAACTATTATTATTAAAAATAGTGACTTGTTAGAAAAATTGAGGAAACTATTTTATTATTGAGTGAAAGATATTGTGATTTGATAAAATAGAATTTATTTATCAATAAAAGTGAGATGAGATTATTTTTAATAAGACTAAATAATCATTTAATAAGCATTATATTAAAATAAAATTAAAGATTAAAATAAGTAATTAGTTATATGTATATAACAACAATATTTAAGATTTGTTCTACTAAATGGGGTTGGCTATATGGATCAACTTTCACCATAATGTTCTATTCAAAACTATTATTTTATCGAAATTATTAAACTCGAGATCATTCTTAATAACTGCTCTTATAGTCTTTCTAAGTCTTCACTTTCTTCTAGTTGTTTGACTTCTCTCCATTTGATATATTATCCTTACCACATAATCTACAAGTCTTCTCTCTACATGTCTGAACCACCTAATTAAGTCTATTTTCCACAATCTTCTCTACTATAGGTGTTACCTCAACTCTCTCTCTCTCTCTCTCTCTCTCTCTCTCTCTCTCTCTCTCCCTCTCTCTCTCTCTCTATCTAAAATTTTCATTTCTAATCATACCCTTTAGAGTCTTACCATACATCCAACACAACATCCTCATCTCTGTTACATTTACTTTATTCTCGTGTTGATTCTTAAGCGCACAACATTTTGTCCCGTACAACATCGCAGAACTTATCGCAGTCTGACAAAATTTTCTCTTCAACTTAAGCGGTACATTTCCATCACTTAGAACACTTGAAGCCCTCATCTATTTCAACCACCCAGTTTGAATTCGATGGTTTACATCTCCTCATATTTGTCCATCATCTGGCACCCGAGCTATTTAAATGGTGTGACTTGCAAGATGGTATGGTCTCCAATTTTCACCTCTAGGTTATAAGTGCTTCTTCTTTTATTGAACTTACACTCTATATACTTTGCTTTACTTCTACTTAGGCCAAAACTATGTGTTTCTAAATCCTGTTTCCAACATTTCATTTAAATCCTCTTTGACTTTTCAAGTATGACTATATCATCTGCAAAAAAACATGCATCTCAATGCTATCCAGGGGTGGCCCTGAGCACGGGCTCGCGGGGCGAGAGCCCAGGGGCCCATAATTTTAGGGGCACCAAAAAATATTTTTTTATCCCTATATATATATATATATATATTAAAAGAGAATTTTCTATTATAAAAGTACTTGCTCAATTTTTTTAAAAAAATACTTGCTAACAAAATTACAGGGCACTGCAAAGTCAAAATTAATAAAAGAATGTAATTTCCCATAAATAAAATATAGAGTAGAATAAAATCAATTAATTCCCCTAAAATAAAATTAATTAATGTATCCATAATCTTAACCACTAAAGAGTTTAGTTGAGGCACTAAAATTAAAATAATGATCTAGAGAATATTTTACATTATTGATAATCTTACTTAGGCTAGTTTTTTTTACTAGATACCTAGATGAGCAAAATTTATAGCATTTCGGGAAAAAAAATGAGAGGATTAATATGGAAAAAATGGAAACTTTATTTCTCTTGTGTCATACCCCAAAATTTGCCCATCATATTTATTCATATTTCAGTCCATCTGACTATCAAATGCTCAAAGATACACAAGAAGGAAGCATGCAGTCTCTCTTCTATACAACAACCTCTAAACTAGGGTTTTGTATTTCTCCAAGTAAAATCAAGTTCTAGGACCTCAAATGGATCCCATGGCCTCTCATATGCTTCAAAGGTCCTCATGCCAAGTTTCAAGCTCTAATTCATAAGATTGCTCAGTCTACAGTTCAAATGGTCAACAGTCGACTAGTTTGACCTAAAAGTCAACTATGGTCAAAGTACAGTCAAATTTCCTAATTTTTGGTCAACATCCTCATTTTAAAGTATCATTCATAATGTGATCAAGGATTAATCATGATTCATCAAGGAAAGCTCCAAAATCATCAAATGTCCAAGTTACTAATTTAGGGTTTTGAACTAAAAATCAACCCAGCTTTGAGTGATCATATCTCTCTCATACTTTATCATAAATTCCTCTACCAAAGCTTATTCTCAAGGAAATTTGATTCTCTACAACTTTGATGTTGGGCCCAAGGTCAAGAAATGCTTCCGCATAAGAGATATGAGCCAATACATTACAGGTCCTTCTAGAAGATCGCAAAAAGCTGTTTTTTGTCAGGGGCCATATCATCAAGATAAAATCTCCAAGTGGCTTATATAGGACATCTTGAGCTTTCCAAAAAGTCCTATAACTCTTTGATATCTTTAAAATTGAGGGAGATATGCCTTGTCAAAGTTGGTCGACTTTGGGTGAAGTACATGAAACAAATAAGGGCCAAATTGGATTTTATTGCAAATGGGCCCAATATTTTTTGATCCAAACTTGTTTCTAAGGTTACTAATAATCTCTAATCCCATGACCACGCCCATATGATTTTATTTCATTTTTATTTGAATTTTTATTAATTTAAAATGCAATTTAAATCAAATGATTGAAAGAAATAATAAAGATTTGATTGGGTTCTATATTCTAATCAATTCCAATCACTCACCATGTCAATAATATGTCCAAATTTCGTGGAGATAGGGATTGGAAAGAGAAGGAACAAATTGGACAATTTTAGAAAGTTTGCATTCAAGAATCAATCAAATACAAATCTTGCAATTCACCAAGATTTAGCCCAAGTTTGTTACCCTAATTCACACTACTATATATACATAATATATGCTCAGCATTAGGGGACGAAAATTGGAGCAATGGCACTAGGGTTCTAAGAGAGAAAAAAATAGATGCAAATCGGATCTCTCATGGCAGCATCATTCAAAGCCAAACGATCACTCCAACATCCTCCCATGGTGGTGTAGGGTAAGAAGGATTCATTGGTCGAGCCCCATGCTGCCCAGAACGCAGGTCCCATGTTAATCATCTTCCTTTATGTTAAACTTTTCGTTTTGATTATTTGTGGTGTTTTAATCCAATCTAATCGTGTGTTTGTGATTATAGTGGTGCTTGGAGTCCATTAGAACCGTTATTCATAAGTTTTAGTGCAGGGATAAAGATATGCCATTGTTAGGGCATAACCATGGATTTGTTCGTATTCGATGTTGCAATGCGCCTCAAGCCAAAATAACGCTTCCAATGAGTCTGTGGCATCTTGTTTACTGGATCTGGGCGTGATTTAATCTTGTTTAACATACTTTGTTCAAGTTTTGTTTTTTGCAGAGGCTGCTACGATAAAAAACGCAGCAACACCATAGCTAAATTGTAGCTAAACTTTGTGAGAGTTTTGTCGAGGAAGATGACCGCGTGTCTATGTCCCATTGGCTGGCCAAAAATTCCAGCTTCTCTCTCTTTTTGTGATTGGCTAGTCAAAACAATCCATATCCCTTTCTCCTTTGATTGGATGCGCGCAGACATACCGGGGCCCACAGCAACTGCTTGGTTGACTTCGTCCACCATAATGTTTTGTTTATTTTATTATTTGTTTCTATTGTGATATCAAAGAAGAAGCGCAGCATAACTGGTAGAGTGACATGGGGTTTCACTATAATGACTTGGGTTCGATCCCCAGGTTTTTCATAATGCAATTTTTTCAATTTATTTGCTCACAAATCCCACGCAGCATCTCCCACGCAGACCACTATGAACCCTCATCCATCACCGTCAGATTAATAACCGAATAAGATCCAACGCAGCAGAGGAGGGGGGCACACCATGGATCACCAGCACCCTCATACACCAGATTCGAAGCTAAGTTCCTTTAACTTTTCTCTTTTATTTATTTTTGTTTAATTACATAGGTCTTCTTTTTGTTTATTTATTTGTTTCTATTTTGATATTTTTTTATTTAAACTATATAAAATGTCTTTTATTTGGTAAATAATATGTTCTTGACCTTTGAACTTATTTAATCGAAGATTCGATTTTTTCTCATAATAAATGTCTTTTTAACATTAAAAATATTATTTGTTGTACATATTTTTTAATTAATTAGGTTAAAAAACCAATAATTAATTTTTTAGGTTTGTTAACCTCGATTCATTTATAAACCCTAGAATCTTCAGGTAGGTGTCATCCGCTAACGCATTTTTAAGCCTTATAAACCTTTTGGGTCACAATAAGTTTTCTTAAATAACCCTTTTAGGTTCAGGATTAGGGTTTTAAACTTTTTAGGGTTCGTAATCAATTAGGGTTTAGATCAGTTAATACACTAACATTTTTCTTCTTCGTGGCTAATTTTCAGGAGTAACCAAAATCCTTCAGCCACGCGTCATGCCATATCAAAAAAAGCTAAGTTTCTATTTTTTTAGCATCATTATTATTTTTATTTTGCTTTTGAATTAAAATAAGGTTTGCCTCTATAGTTAATGAATCTGTAATACACTAACCCCTTATTTATTTTCCTCTTAATTTTCAGAGCTGATCAAGGGTTCGAGAAAGATCAAGGCATTCAAGGATTTTGACTAATTATTGTTCCCTCTTATTTCCTGTCTTTTATTTTCCCCTTCCCCGCGGGTGTTTATTGTAATAGTGTAGGACTTTTATTTTTTCAGCCTTTAATTTCTGCAATTTTAAACTGCGTGGTTAGTAATCTTAGGGAGTGCAAGCCTTGAACAGAGTTAGATCACTAATTACAAGATAAAAATATCTGAATGAATCACATGATTGTGCCGCACACACACCTTTAGGGTAATTCCTCTCGTTGCCTTGTTGCCTTATTTATCTGTTGCCTGTTGCCTCTAATTGTACTAAATAGTCAAGTCCATCGATTTCGAGGATACCTCAAGCAAGGTTGCCTTAAAGAATAAAAATCATCTAGTCCCTCGATGCTGCCTCGGAAAAATAAGATGATTGTCCTATTGCTAAGGTATCCTCGCATGATGCCTAAAAGATTAATGACTATTATATCCTTCCCTTAGACTACCTGCCCTCTTTATGGCAAGGGACAGTCTTATGGCGAACGATAACTTGATGACCCTTCAGCATCCAATTGAAAGACTTCCTGCCCCCTCATGGTATGGATGGACCCTTTCGCCCGAAAGACTAAAAGAACAATTTTTCAAAACTTAGGGTAGGTAACTTTTAATTGCTTGCTCAATTCAAACAAATTCAAAATTACTTTTTACACCTCTTCTTTCAAAAAGACTACGCTTATTTACAAGCTAAAGTTATTCTTCAAAAACCTTTCTTATTCACACTTCAAACATTTCAAACAACTCAAAAGTGAGCTAAGCAATTAAGAGTCCATGGATAACCATGGATGCAAAGGGTGCCTTACACCTTCCCTTTGTATAACCTACCCCCCGAACTCAATCTCTTTCAAAAAGGTTTTTTTCTGTTCTTTTTAGCCTTTCATTAATTTGGATAAAATAAAAGTCGGTGGCGACTCTTGCTTAACCGCGACATTTCTTTAAAGTCAGTTCACCGTATTACATCTTGTTAAAATGATTGCAAAATGGGATCCTGTCAAGCAAAAACTTTTTGAACGTATTAAGAATAATGAAATTAATTATCAATAGCTTTGTCATAAGATTCAAAATGAATTGATTAACATGTTAGGTAATGAAGTCAAAAGTGCAATAGTCGAAAAAACCAAAGAAGCAAAATATTTTTCTGTGATTCTTCATTGTACTCATGATGTAAGTGATCAAGAACAAATGAATCCCATTATACGTTGTGTGGATGTTTCTACAAGTTCAATAAAAATTGAAGAGTTTTCTGTAGAAATTTTAAAAGTCTATGACACAACAGGTCAAAGATTGTTTGAAGAATTACAAAATATATTGTAAACTCTTGGTCTAGATATTAATAATGCGAGAGGACAAGTATATGATAATGGATCAAACATGAAATATAAACATCAAGGTGTACAAAGAAAAGTATTAGATGTTAACCCTAGAGCATTATACACAACATGTGATTGTCATAGCCTTAACTTGACACTTTGTGATATTGCAAATTCTTGTACTAAAGCTAAATATTTTTTTTGGAGTGTTACAACGTATTTATACTGTATTTTCTCATTCGACAAAATTTTGAAAAATTCTTAGAGACAATGCGAAAGGTTAAACTATTAATCCATTGTAACAAACACGTGGGAAAAATCATGTGTATATTGTATATGCAATTAAATCTTAAATTTTAGATGTAAGAGAAGCACTAGTTCAACTAGTTGTACAAGATAATGATCCCAAAATTAAGAGTGAAGCTGAATCTTTATCAACTCATGGAATTGGAAACTTTGCATTTTTAATAGCTATGATTATGTGGTTTGAATTCTTAACTGTTGCTAATAAAATTAGCAAAAGTGTGCAAAAAAAGACATGTGTAATTGATGTGGCTATAAAACTAATAAAAAGTTCCCGATACCGTTTGGAGTATTAAGGCCCTTATTTGGAGGTGGTCGTTCATAGGAAAAATTATGCGTACCAATTATAACTTTTATGATTTTTGCAAAGAGCCTTTGTTGTATTTATCTTAGGTTGTATTTTGGCGGGTAATTTTTCTTTGGTTCGACATTGTTGTGTTCTTTCGTAATCTCTTGTAGAACTTTTGGTTCTTATTAATATATCTTGATTACAAAAAACAAAAACAAAAAAGTTTGATCAAGTATTTGAAAAAATATAGAGAAGAAGAAGAAGAAGAAGAATAAGTCTTTTTATAGTGGTTTATGTTTTGATGTAGTATAAACATTGATTCAAAGATCCATACTTGTATTCTTTTTGCAAGATGTCAAATGAAAATGTATTTTTTATCCAATTATTTATTTTATCCTTATGTATTTATTGTTTAAAAAAATTATAGGGGCATCACTCTTTTGATTCGCCCAAGGCACTCAAATTCAAAGGACCGGCCCTGATGCTATCTCTTGGATTTGTTTCGTGAGTACGTCCAAAATTATGGTAAAGAGGTAGAGGCTTAGTGTTGAACCTTGATGCAAACTTATTATAATGGGGAAATTGTCTATTTCTTCATATTATGTCTGCATGATAGTCGATATCCCTTCATACATATCTTGGAAGCTCGAATATATGCAATCCTAACCCTTTTTCTCTCTAGGAATTTCCACAAAATCTCTTTAGGAACTCTATCATATGCCTTCTCCAAGTCAATAAAAATTAAGTGCAGGTCCTATTTGTCCATCTGATACTGCTCCATCAACGCCATAGTAGATAGGTCTTTTCCATGGTTGACCTTCCAAGCATAAAACCAAATTGATTCTCGATGACTTGAGTCTCTTTTCTTAGTCTTTGTTCAATCATTTTTTCCTATAACTTCATGATATGACTCATAAGTTTAATCCTTCTATTGTGTTCACAATTTTGTATATCGCCATTGTTCTTATAGATTAGAATTAAAGTGCTTATTCTCCATTCATCTGACATTTTCTTTGGCCTTATAAAATTAAAGAGTTTGGTGAGACACTCAATACCTTTTTCTCCAAGAAATTTCCATACTTTAATCGGTATATTTCCTAGCCCAACTGCCTTATAATTACTCATCCTTTTCACGCTTTCTTTATCTCTTGCTTTTGAATGAGACGGTAATAATTATAATTTCGGTCCTCTCTCTAATGCCGAGTCTCCTAGATCTGGTGAGATATCACATCCTTTGCTAAATAAATTGTAAAAATATGTCTTACACTTATGCTTTATATTTTTTTTCTGCATCAAAAGTGTACCTCCTTCATCTTCAGCACACTTCACTTGATCCAAATCTCTTATCTTTATTTCTCTTCCCTTAGCAAACCTATTTATAAAATTTTCTTATTCCTTGGTCGATACAGATTGGTATAATCCGTCAAAAATCTTTAAAAGAGTGTAATTATAAGCATAACAGGTATAATTTGATCTACAATTCTAGTGAAAACACTTTTTTTGTATAAACTTGGTATTTTCTGCGTGCAACTGCAAAGACTAGCCTTGTAGAATCATAATAGGCGGCAAACTCTTTCTAAGAGATTTAACACTGATGCATGCTTAAGACCGGAAAGATTAACCTTGGTATTTTCGCAATCTCATCCAAGTGCTCTTGGATTCTAGTGAAAACATTTTGTTAATGCCACAAATAAGAATAATTAACACTTTCTATAATCTTCTTTAATTTAATTTATAGTTTAATTACTATGCACATATGCACATGTACTATCAGTGCAAAATTTTTTACACAATCAATTGTATTACTTTAAAAAATTAAAAATATAATATTACTAACTTATCAACGGTTATGATAACTGAGAGTGTAAAATTTCTTTAGTGTTAGTACATTTCAATTAAATTCTTTAATGGCCAAAATTCATTTTTTCATTATATTTTAAGAAATAAAATATTTAATATTTTTAAAGTAATAATAATGAATTAAAAATGATTTTATATCACTAAACGAATTCTATATATCACTAAAATTTAAATTTCTTGTGATTAGAATAGTTTTTGTCCGCACAAGAGAATAATTTGCACCTATATTTAGCTGCCTCTAATTAATATAAAATTTATGTCGGCACTTGCAAGTTGCCATCAATCCAGCATAAAATACGCGCACGTATAATCAGATACCAGAATAAATAAAAACAGTACTACTAGTAGTATATGACAATGTTGGAGACCAAACTCAAAAGAGTCCTCGTCCTCGTCCTCAATCAAACTAAAAAAAGAGATCGAGATCTAGTGGTAGCATACAACCCTACCAATAAATACTATAACTATTCTATAAATAAATAAAATTCATGTCGATGGACCTAAAATGTACACTAATCTAGCGTTATTTTTTGTATCGGTATTGGCGCATTTTCTGTGACCCCTTTTCTCTCTCCATATCTAGTTTCATCCCACGTCATTCATCTCATGTGACCCCTTTTTGTACACACACCACACACACACAACACTCTCTCTTCGCGATCCTTTCCCTCCTCCATTGGACTTCGTTCCTTCGAATCCCCATGGAGTCACTAGAAATTCCTCGTCTCCTTCTCCATCATCACCATCCCCGTGCATCTTCATCTCCATCTCGACCTCTTTCCAATTCAAGATTCTTGCCACAATTGTGTTTTCCTTCTAACCTCAAAAAAGCTACTAAAAATGCTACCTTAAGATCAGTTTCCGGTGATACTGATGGTGGTCCCCCCGCTTCACCAGACGGACCTGTTTCCTTTGAAGATGATGAAATTCAACAGCGTGATGAAGATAGAGCTCTCTTGTTGTCTAAAGAGATTGATGATTTTGGCTCTCTTGTTGGATTTCGTTTGAGTACTACTGACTCTGGTTTGCCTTTTGTGTTTTCTCTTTTTCGAATTCATATGCATTACTATATAATTGAAATTCATTTGCTTGGCTTATTCTAATTAGGTGTTAGGTATTATGGATTTGAATCAATGATAATATTGTGTTATTGTTATGATTTTTGATTTGTTACAAAAAGTTTACGAGATTAGTACATGCAGGGAAAACTACTACTACTGATACTCATCGAGGGGAATTAAGGAGTGATGAAGTTGAAGAACCGGGGGATACAAATGTAGGAGAAGATAAGGCTGAGATTAGAGTGTCCCACAATATTGTTTTTGTGACATCAGAAGCTGCGCCGTATTCGAAGACTGGTGGACTTGCTGATGTTTGTGGTTCTTTGCCAATAGCGCTGGCGGGTCGGGGACATCGTGTTATGGTTATCTCTCCTAGATACCAACATGGTACTGCTGCAGATAAGAAGTTTTCTAGTGCGGTTGATCTTGATAGAAATATCAACGTATTTTGCTTTGGTGCTGCTCAGGAAGTTGGCTTTTACCATGAGTATAGGGAAGGGGTTGATTGGGTAAGAAGAACCTCCTATTCTAGGCATTTGCTACTTTTGGATTTGATTTCTTGCATCTTAGCATCTAATTGGTGTTGGTATGGTTGATGATAATCAGTTTTATACTGCATTGCTGTTTTTAGGTATTTGTCGATCACCCTTCATTCCATAGACCAGGGAATCCTTATGGGGACAAGATTGGGACTTTTACGGATAATCAGGTATATTCTTACTTCTTCTACCTTTAGTGCTAGATTAGCATTCTACTTCCATCTTTGATATATGATTAATAATAAATTTCCCTCTCATTTGGTTTTACAGTTTCGGTTCACTTTACTTTCCCATGCAGCATGTGAAGCCCCATTGGTGCTTCCATTGGGAGGTTTCACTTATGGAGAAAAATGTCTATTCCTTGTTAACGATTGGCATGCCAGCCTAGTTTCAGTGTATGCATAGCTACCTTTATATTTCATTTTTACTCCTAGTGGCATGTAGATTTTTACATTTTAAATTTCATTTAAAGCTTCTTGTGATTTTTCTGATTTGGTACCACCTTACACCGGTACTGTAATGCAGACTTTTGGCAGCCAAATATCGTCCATATGGGGTATATAAGGATGCACGTAGCATATTAGTGATTCACAATATTGCACACCAGGTAAATTAATTCATCTTTGATTTATTTTTTTGATTTTTTGAAGGTGTTGCTAAGCAATAGCAATTCATAATAGTATGCTTTTCATACCTAGCATCTTTAAGTAGTGTAGCCTTGTTAAATCAGCAAAGTAGCTGATAAATTTATATGTTAGGGAGTGGAACCTGCAATTACGTATAGCAATTTAGGGCTGCCTCAAGAATGGTATGGAGCACTTGGATGGGTGTTCCCTACATGGGCGAGGACGCATGCTCTTGATACAGGCGAAGCTGTCAATTTTTTAAAAGGCGCCATTGTTACAGCTGATCGAATAGTAACAGTCAGCAAGGTATTTATACTTCATTTCACTTATTTTGTTTCCTATTGTTTTTTCTAGTTAGATTTTGGGTATTTTTTAATTAATCCAAATTCTTTCAGTTCCTCATAGTGGACACTCAATTTACCAATTTTTATATATCCCACCAAATACTAAAAGCTGAAATCACATTGTTATAACTCACAATACCTATTGGTTATAGTATATTGGCAATCTCTGTAAAAGACAAGTGGCTTATAAGTTGTAACAACCTTGCCTGCGTCAAAAGAAGGGGGAATGGGAATCGGTTATAGCAATGGTAAAACGAATGGAATAAGTAACCAACATGAAGTGTATGTTTGGACTTTGGATAGAGGATTTTGGAGAAGGGTTTGAAGGACTATGTCTTTATTTTGGTATATATTTGAAATTTTTAAAAATTGAAATAATAATATGATTGATGGTGATGTAAGCTTTCATTCATATTAAATTCTTGTTTAAAAATACTTTATGGCTTCTTTAATTTAGAAAATAAAAATACGTGCCTTCATCCCTTCCAAAATCCTCCATCCAATTTCTTTTTTCAGGTTTAATAGAGTTTCCAGTTTGTATGTGTGTTATTATTGTATGAAATGCTTAGAGACTTTTGTCCCTTTTTCAGGGCTATTCATGGGAGATAACAACTAATGAAGGTGGATTCGGTCTTCATGAAATATTACGCGATAGAAAAAGTATTCTCAGCGGTATGTTTTTCAACTGATTTTTCTTGTTCATACATTTTCAAGCTCTTACCATGAAATGTTTATTATGGTTTACATATTTTTAAAATGATATATGTTTATACTCATCCCCTTCATGGAAAATGCACATCTTCAATAAAGTTTTAGATTATAATGGGACAATTTGACCATCTCAACAATGCTTTCATTTTCACCAATAACAGTAGGGCTGACTTGGAATCCTGTTCTTATCAATTTTTCTTTCAATAAAAAGAAAATCTTATGCAACGTACAATTTTGTTTGTTGTCGCACCTCTGTTTTAATTAATGGTTAATTACCATGTTGTGTTCATGAAGAGTGGCAATTAGTAGACTTTGGATTTTGCACACGAAACTTTGATTAATTGTTAGTTTTCATGTTGTGTTAATGTATGGATTGGTTATGAGACTGTTCAAGCATAAAGCTAGTGGTGGAGATTAATCAACTAACAAAAAATAGACAAAGTTGCCTACTCTAGTGTTTTCCAAAGTTGATGGAGGATAATTGCTAGGATATTGTTAATTCATTACTGAATGATGCACTTTGATGCTCAAACTTGTAATGGTTTTAATATTGATTAGGGATCACAAATGGAATTGATGTTACTGAATGGGACCCATCAACCGATGAACATCTTGCTAGCAACTACTCTGCCGAAGACATTTCTGGGAAGGTGGTTTTAGTCTTTTGCTGTAGATCACCTGCCCTTTATATCTTAAGCTGAACTTTCCTTACCCTAATTATCTGTAATGGACAGGTGAAATGTAAGGTTGCCTTGCAGAAGGAATTGGGTCTTCCAGTGAGGCCTGACTGTCCGATGGTAAGTTCATATTCTCTATATGGTAAAGTTCATTCTCACTCTTTCTTTTATTGATCGTGGCTGAAACTTGTAGATTGGGTTTGTTGGAAGACTTGATTACCAGAAAGGTATTGAGCTGATTCGCCAGGCAATTCCAGAGCTTATGATAGATGATGTTCAGTTTGTAAGTGCTTTTGTAAATTAGTTTTACAATATCATTTGAGAGTATATTTGGTAAATATTATAAGTATATATATTCCGAGGAATATATTGTATTTGTAGTCTTATATTCTAGCCTCCAACTATTTTGCCATTTTTCAGGTAATGCTTGGTTCAGGGAATCCTATTTACGAAGATTGGATGAGAGCAACAGAGTCAATTTATAAAGATAAATTCCGTGGTTGGGTTGGATTTAATGTTCCCGTATCTCATAGAATAACTGCAGGGTAAATCCACAATTTATGTATGATTGTTACTCTAATGTTTCTGCATCAATTATTCTTTTTTAATTTATTCCTTCTATGATCAGCTGTGATATACTGTTAATGCCATCAACATTCGAGCCATGCGGACTAAATCAGTTATATGCAATGAGATATGGAACTATACCGGTGGTTCATGAAACTGGGGGACTAAGAGTAAGTCAAGAAATTATGAAGTAGTCGATTAATTCAGTATTATTTCCTTGTGTTGACACCTTCGATTTTGTGGTTTTACAGGATACAGTTCAAAATTTTAATCCATTTCCTGTAGGAACCAGTGCCGAAGGATGCAATGCTGAAGGCACAGGGTATGTAGCTCGGGAACTTGGATTTCTTTTCTCTTTTAAGTTTCTAATTATCGCTTATTCTTAATGAACCTTAGTACCTTACAACTCTATTGTCCGAGCAAAATAATAGTTAATTTCATTTTGTTTGACATTGTTTTAAATTTCATTAACAGGTGGACGTTTACTCCGCTATCAAAGGAGAGCATGCTAGTGGTAAGCACGTCTATATATTTCAATATATTAAATTTCTAGTCTCTCTCTTTAGCAAATAGTTGTGGACATGTCTTGCACATGCCTTGTTATCTTTCGTTATCATCTTTTACTGTGGTTGTCGAAGTTGTAGTTTTGACTTTTATCAATTTCGCCAGGCTCTAAGATACGCCATTCAAACATATAACGAACACAAGTCTTCATGGGAGGGATTAATGAAAAGAGGTATGACGAGAGATTACACGTGGGAAAAAGCCGCCACTCAATACGAGCAAATCATCGAGTGGGCATTCATGGATCCACCCTATTGCTAAAAGCAGAAATGAAGTTGGCACAAAGCATCAAAGATCAACTCAAGATTTTCCTTCAATACCAAGGCTAGATATGGGAATTTTCCTGTTCATGATAATGATAATCGTGACCGATTGATAACAGGAAAGTAGCCTTTTTTTCTCTTATCATTTGAGGCCAGCTGCTTGCTGTAATTTTTACTATTAAACACAATTTTTTTCCTACCATTTGTTGAGGGTGCACGACACATGATAATATCTTACCCTTCTTGGGCTGTCTATTCTATGATATGTGCATAAAATCAGGTAAGTAGTCCTAGAATTTTTTATATTTATTGTAGTTCCACGTTGTTTGTAACTATGTATGAAGCAATGGTGAATGTTACTGTACACAATATTGAGTTTTGGTTCATCACAAGGATTATTCTGATGTGACGAAGATTCGACGTGAAATTAGCTCCAAATGTTGGTTTTGTATAGAAGAAGAAAAGATGCAGAAAATGAAAATATCATGGATGTTGGCGAGGAGGGACTTGCTGGTGTAAGATTTGGTTTGTGTTTGTAGTTTGATATGATCAATCATCCACTTTAATCCACAAAGTTTTTACTATTGCTTTGATAAAAATCAAGTATCCAAACATATGTTAGGTTTCAACAAAAGAGTTAGTTCGGTGTGGCATAAAATGATAACTGATATCATACTTTCGTTATTAGTTTATTTATGTTGGTGTATATCACCTATCAAATTTTAGGGTCTGTATGTTTTAATTTTTTTTTAAAATAATTTTTATAGAATTATATATATTTGTTTAAAAAAAAGTTATAAATTGCTTTAAAAATATTATGGAAAATTTTTTAAAAAAATTTTAAATGAAAATTTATTTGAATAATTATTTTAAAAATATTATTTTAAGTATTTTATTGATTTTTTAATATTAATTCTTTTAAAAAAACTATTTAATTTTGAAGATATTTTAAATAGTTTTTCAAAAAATTTATTTTAGAATTGATATGTATTTTTTCAAAAAAATAATTATGATTTCGACTATATTTTGAAAATGTTAAAATTAATCTTTCAATTTTAAAATAAATAAATTTAAAAATTTTATAATATTTTGAAAAATATTTTTATAAAAATTATTTTTAAAATAATAAAAACTTCTATTAATTCAAATTAATATTATACAAATATTCAAAAACAGAAAGTTGAACAAAGGAGTTTTGATTGTTATGATCTAATATAAAAAAAATTATGCTCAGTAATGCTTATTGGTAATTGATTTCAAAAGTCTTATCAAAAATCAATTTTTTATACAATTAATCTCACAATTATCACATTTATCTCGATCAAATTTTTTGTTTTGTAACTGTGAAATATACTCTACATAACTGTCACATGTTCTATTAAAATATGTTTATATTCATTAGACTTTAATCGTATTGATTAGTTCTCAATTATATTTATTAGTTATTATTAGTATCCACATAAGATTTGACAAGAGTTATAATTATTTATAAGTCGTATCAATGAAATGCAAGAAATTACATTTACATGGCATTAGCTTTGTCGACTCGATCCTAAACTTTTAAACCCTTATTGTCGTCCCCTCTTCACTACCTCCATGGCAGAAATCGTTTCCCCCACAAACCACGTTGATGATATTTCATCAGAGTCAAACCAAAATTCACTGGCGAGAAAAATTAAATTTTATTCCGCTTTTGCTATCAACCATGTCAAAACCATCATTTCAGTGATGTTGGAAAATGGCTCAAGTTTTCTCTCGTGATCGGCCCTCTTTAATGTGCAAGCAATCCACGCAGCAACCACTTTGAAAGCTAGCGATTTCGTTCTTTGGAATCGTTAAGATGTTGTTGTGTTGCAATGAATGTATGCAACCATCTTACAAGACATCCTCAATTTCATTCTTATGGTTGACTACTCATCCGAATAGTGTTGGAACCGCATCTCTGTCATGTTTAATGATAACAAACATTCAAGGGTTGTTCAACATAAAAGTTAATTTTGAAATACCAACCTGGAGGATTTTCCATCCACCGAACCTAATTGTAATTGTCTTAAACTCCTATCCAATCAAATTGCAAACATTGATGCTCTAGTCTCCAATACTTGTTTAGTATTGAAAATGATCACTGGCCTCACAGACCTTTATGTCGGGTTTGTGACAGAACAATCATTTACCAACATTTGCAACTGCAAAGTCCATATCAAAACTCAAAGAATAAATTATTCTTCAAAGGAATGTTTATGATTCTTTCTCATCCACACTGACGACACTCGTGGCCAACACTATCCAACATTTTATTTCCTCTCTCCATCGAGCTACCCGACAAACACCACACAATACTAGACTGTTACAACCAATAATTATCTCGATAGTGGAAAGAAGAATAATCACAACAACGACAGAGAATGAAATTTTGGGAGAGGTGGCAGGACTGGCAGCTGTTGACAACATTCATAGTAGTAACAGCGGGATCCTTGGAAGTAGTGGGCTCCTTGGAACATTCCACCTTGTCCTTACCCACCATACAGGTTGAATTAATCCAACAATGTTATCCAACAAGGAGGAGTTCTTGGACCTAAACCACAAGATGCTCTCAATGTGAATGCACTCAGCCCAACTGACATTGAAAATGATATTCACATATTCAATCTTGCTCAACCAGACTAGTCTTGGTATAAGGATACTAGCGTTACTTCTCACATGACCTCTTGGCAAGGTAATCTCTCGTCTCATTTCAAATTGAGAAAAATAATAAAATAATCATAGTAAATGATCATTCTATTCTAATTTATGATCTTGGTAGTGCATACATACTGTCACCCCAATATCCTCTTATCCTAAAAATGTACCACATGCCTCAAACTTAATTAAAAGTTTAGCATCTTTTCGTAAGTTTACTATTGATAATAAAGTTTCAGTTGAATTTGACCTATTTGGATTTTTTGTGAAGGATTTTCAAATAGGGATAGCTCTAATGAGATGTGAGAGTCGGGGAGATCTATACTCCATCACTACCAATGCCTTCTACAAATAAAGTTGGGCCTACTTCATCATTTGTAGATTTGTCATCTTCTCTTTGGCACGATCGTTTTGGTCTCCCGGGAGAACTAGTTTTAAATTCTCTAAGACAAAATAAATTGACCGAATGTAATAATCTTAGGAAGGTACATTCTCGGTTTTTTCATTCTTATCCTCTTGGTAAACATGTCAAATTGTCACTTTTGAATTCTCATAATCATGCTTTGTTGCCATTTGATATTTTACATGAGGAGTGATAACAACACTCTCTTTTCAACACTCTCTCTAACACTCACTTTATTATTGGTTAAAACATGTGTGGGTCCCTCACTTTGAAAATGGATCCCACATAAAGTGGTAGGACCCACACATGTTTCAACCAATAAGAAAGTGAGTGTTAGAGAGATTGTTGAAAAGATAGTGTTGCTAGCATTTCTCTATTCTACATAGTGATGTATAAATATCTAGCGTTTTAAGCTTGTTAGGTCACTGTTATACTTGGATTTTCAGCTAGAAGAAAGTCAACAAAAATGTCAAACTGAAAAGACATTTGTTGTTAAGAAAAAATTAATGAAGTGTTTTAAGAACATTAATGATGAAGCATCGACAGAGCATCAATCAAGATGTCGACGAAGGAAAACATGGTTTGGAGGAATCTCATGAACAGATCCACAATGTTAGGATCATCTCGAAGCATGTCCAAAATCTTGAAAAGGGCATTCGACAGGACCCTCTCTGCAACAAATATACGAGTCGACTAAACCACAAAAGGTTAAAGATTTAGTATTTTTACAAGTTCAGATTTCTTTGTATGCAACATCGACAACACGTTGAGAAGTTATTATCAAAAGTTCATGGGGAAGTTTGAAGCGGTTATAACTCAACATGGGTTGTAAATAGAAGGATGCGTGGGTAACATGCAGGTACGTTAATGGGAACATGAAGATCAAACGTGTAGTAAAACGCACTAGTTCCATAGTGAGTGGAACTGTCGTCGAGAGTTATTTTGTAAATATAATAAATAGCATACTCATACATTCTAACAAAGTCTTAAAGTTTCATACATACTCTTCATACCATTGGAGTACCCGAGTCAAAGAGCGAAACAATGTGTGAGAAACATGAATGTTTCTGCGTCCATCTTTTCATTATTTTCTTATTTTTTTAAATACAACATTTACTTTCTTTCGCTTTCACTCTTGTTTAATGCCATTTATTGGATTTTATCTTGTCACATATTACAACTTAACTTCATTTAAAGTTTATTTCTACACCGTTATCGTGCAAACGACAATCGCATTTAATTCACATGCATATGTTTTTCACACGAATCATTTGCATAAATTGCTTTGGATATGTTTTGAGTTAATCTCGCTTTCTTTCTAAACTCGTGACTGGTTATCAAAAGCACCGGTAAACAAATTGACACGCCCAGTGGGACCCTTTTGTGCGAATATTTCAATATTTGTTTTGTAAGCAAATTAACCATTTCATGGTTACTCTCGTCCACTTGTTGCCTCACATGTTGAAGAGTATTATTGGTCAAAATTTGTACTCCCATTGAAGGGTAAATTGGTCCTCAAAGCAGTTGCATCATTCGACTAGGATAATTCACTGTCGCCCCTAATGGTAAATAAGGCTTACTAGAGGATGTGATATTCAATGTGTTATCTGCGAATGTGGATGCACTAGGTTGAAGGCTCAGTATAACTGATTATGCCATACCATAAGGTTGTTCCTGACCATTTAAAGGTAACGTAGAATTTAATGGGAAAACGGGTCTCTGGTCTACAACCACGCCTTGTGGTGCCCTAGGGATAGTAGTAATGCTTGATACTCGTGATGACATAACTACCACTCCTTGTGGTGCCATCAAATTGGTTACCTGATTAATACCAGTAGGGTTTTCTCCCACCATAGTCGAAGTTCCTACTACATCATGTGATAATACGTTTGCTTATCCTTTTAGTGTTTGGAGGGTCGCTCCAGGGAGGGAGATTATTTCTAGCTGGTGGACATGTCATTTATGTTTTTTTTACCGCTCCTCAGGTGCATACATGCACAAATAACAACATTTCATAAACAGAGAAAAAAACTTGTAAACAAAGACACTTTCTATAAAAAAAGTTTAAGAATTTCACACACAAAAAGGGTCCCATTGGGCGTGCCAATTTGTTTATCAGTATTTTTGGCAAACAAACGCTAGTTTACAAAGGTGATAACTTTCAGGATTGACTAGTAAATCCTAGGACATATTTTTGCAAGAATTCTTAAATTTGTTTAAAGTATCCATTAGTTTGATTGTAAAGTTAAAAGAAGTTAAAAGAAAATTATTAATTGAGTCGGGTCGAATGTGAAGTAAAGTGAAAGCAAGGAAAAACAATGAAGAGATAAGTTGAATAAAGGAAATTGTTTTAATAAAATGCGTAAGAAATGAAAATATGATACACAAGATCATACATTCTCTCTCACGGGCTTGTTTCTCACTGTAATGTGGATACTTTAAGTTTTAGAGTGTTGTATGTGAATTTAAGACTCCTGATCTTGACATCAGGATTACCTATATATAATACTAGATTTATAAATGTATTATATGATTTCTATGTGCATGCTTGACACATATCCTTGCTACGTGGTTTCGAGGTTGATGGCGTGCTTCCACGTGTTTCTGACTTCCAAACTCTTGTGCATGGCCGGTATTTGATCTTATCCTTTTGTAAGTAAAATAATCGCTCGTAATCGAAATCATAGTTTTTGCATGGAATCACCACCAAAAATACACCAAGTCCTTGAAAGTGATATAAAACACTAGATTGACTTCGATTGGAAATGGTTGACTATCATACTAAATACTTCATTATAAAGTGATCTTTAAATTCATCCCTTACATTCAATGTCAAAAATCTCAACTAATAGATATAGGCCCAACTCACCGGAAGTAGTTGTGAAGGGACAATTAATAAATGATTTTTGAAGAGTTTGGGTAGTGCCCAACATATCAATAGACTAAACGTTCAGGATCCAAGAGACTCTGAAACTAGATATCCATCCAAAACCTTAAGAGTGTGTTTGGATGAGGTAATTAGAAATTTTAAAGTAATTTAAAATTCAAAGCAATTCAAATGATTCAATTCAAATCCATTAATTTTTAAATTGTTTTGTTTGGATGGAGTATTAAGATAATTCATTGTTAAATTTTCGGTGTCATTTTGTATAAAATTTAAAAAATTTGGACCAAATTAAAAAATGAAAAAAGTAGGGACTAATTTGTAATTTTTAAAAATTTGAAGGACCAAATGTAAAATTTAAAAATTATTAAGGACCAATTTGCAATTTTTTAAAAATTTTTGGGGTCAATTTTATAATTTTAAAAAATATGAGGATCAATTTGTAAATTTTGAAGAAATAATAATAACAAATACATTCTATGGAACATGAGAGGAATTTCAAATTCTTTGGTTTTTGGTGTCATTTCAAAATGATTAAATTTAACTTAGATGAAATACTCCATAAATTTCCATCATTTTAACAATTCTTTATTTTTGTATCCAAACAATAGATTTTGGTCAAATCATTTTAAATTCCCTCAAAATATTACTTTCCCTCATTAAAATGCTCCATCCAAACACACTCTAAGGAAATGAGAGTATTTGTTCTCTCTCTTATAAACCTAACATTTTCTCCATTTTTAGTCGATGAAGGACTTAACCACTCACACTTGAATACCAATAATCTCCCGTACAAGTGTGAGTCACCCACATAACTATCCTTGATCCATAATAGGATCCCACTTCTACTCCCCAACCAAGCCTAACGATGGCTCTGATAACACTTGCTGAGGAGTCCAGGTAGTGCCAAAAGTGTCAATGAATTAAATGTTCAGGATTCAAGAGACAGTGACACCACATATCCACCAGAAACCTTAAGACAATGGGAGTATGAATTCCCTATTTTATAAATTCAATTTCCTTCATTTTTAGTTGATGTGGGACTTAACCAATCACACTTGAATCCCAATAATAATTAAACACACCAAACTCGAAATCATTTAAGGGAAGGTGTAATCATATTAAAGAGAATAAGCATTCATAAAGGGGAACGATGCATTTATCGTCATTTTTTGTAAATCCTCTTGTCTTTTTTAGGAAGAATCGTCCTTCGAATCTTCAGAATGGCCCGCCGTTGTCAAAACATGGTATATGTCGCCATCGCGAACAAAAGCATAGGAAGTATTCAACATCTCTTGATCCACCACACCGGTTGGATGTCTTCCATTATAAGGCATCATGTTTACACATGAAAGAAGTGAAATACAACTAGCAATTTCAAATACAAGTCTAGTGTTCATGCTAAAATGTATGCAAAATAAGTCACTAAATCAACAATATTCTCATCTGTCAAACACTGTGACCTTCATCCTAAAAACCCTAATAAAGTTGACAAAATCAAAAGAAAAGGAGATTTGGGCATTACCTTAAAAGAATTAAATTTGAAAGCACACACACACTAAAAAAAGAGCATGAACTGGTCAGTAATGGAAGAAATCACAAACAAAGAAGAAGAGTTCTTCAAACTCACAAGCAGCGAAAAAGAGAAGATGTGTAGTCTAGAAACCTCTTATATGCATTTCACCAATATTGAACAGTACGATTTATGAGGCTGGGAAATGTGAATCACACCACCAGTGATCAAGATCTCATCAAGAATTATACATAGTACTTGAATATCCTAGAACATAAAGGACGTCATTATCCTCAAACATAGGGACACGCATCAAGACCTCCTAGCGAGACAACGTTGATCAAGAGACAAACATTTAATGCTTTTGTTCTTAATGCTATTAAAGGTCCCACCAAGACTCTTCACTTACTTATGTCAACAACCGACTGTTAAGTGCCAAAATGCAGTTATTTTGTGTTTGTAAATAGTGGCACTTATCGATACTTTTTGTTAATACCGTTTGAATAATTCCCCGTTTTTGTGTATATTTGTATCGTTTGTGTTTTGTTACGTTTTCGTGTAAATGTATATCGTTTGATAGTTTTGTTGTCTTTTTGTAGGTATTTATGTGTGTTCGAAGCTTTGAGGAATAAAGTGTCGAAGACACGGCGGCGAACACGCGATTTTACCAATTCATCGGCGGACAAGGCTCAAAATAAGGATGATCAAATTCGTCAATTTGGTTGCAATTTGTTCATTGTTAGATAGAGCATGGAATAAGCTTTCCAACGCTTCGAACCGGGCGCAAATCGGAGTTACGGTTCTCAAGATATGACCAAAACAAGATTTGCTGTTCTGTAGAGCGCGCTAAGCGGGCTTGACCGCGCTAAGCGGGCTCTGGGAGCATTTTTGACCCATTTGGCAGAAAGTTGGGCGCTTAGCGCGGGTTTTTGGCGCTAAGCACGGTCTAAGAAAAATAAAAAGCAGCCCGCTTAGCGCGCTGGGCGCGCTTAGCGCGGTCTGCGACTTTCAGACTTGTATATATGTTGTAAAAACACTTTTTTAGGGTTTTTTATCATCCATTTCCCCCATGGAGTGGCTCTGGTCCAATTTTGATAGTTTAGAGGCTTAGGAAACACCATTGGGTGCGACGTCATGTGGATTGATCATGGATCTGTCTCGATTTCATTGTACCGGTGAGATCTTTCCGGTTCATCTTCTCTCTTCCCTTTGTTTCATTCCAATGGTGGGTGTTGTATGTATGTTTCTACTCTTATTGTATGTATATTTGTGGATCTTGGGATCGTTTATATATTTGCTTTACAAATCATCATTGTTGTTGTTCTTGATCTTTTTGCTTAAATGCTCTGGATTTGTGTTGTTGCAGACATGGACACCATAGATCTTGATTAGGAATGATAACTGTTAGTTTCTGAGTTGCAGACATGGATTTAGGACTAACAATCGTATTGGGTATCGAGTCTAATGCCTTCGTGTTGTTTGTGTCGGTGGAGAAATCGCTGATGTGAATAGTACGGTTGAGCTTTCGTCGGTGTTGCAGACATGGACACCGATGTGGCATCTCGAGTGATGCCCGGTGATGTTGATGCGTATTGTGAGTGTCGAGCGACAGATCTTCAGATTTAAGTATTCGACGGGTAGAACGAAATGCAATTCCATAACTATTTCTCTTAGACTATTGAGATTGTTTATCTGCTTTTATTTACTCTTCCCGCATTTACCTTTCCGCACCCAATCATGAAACTTAGAACGCGAGATAGTCGAACGGCAGTTCTTCTCAACCAATCTCTGTGGACTACGATACGATATAACCTATATCACCCGGTAATAAATAATACCTATTACTTTTTGCTTGCCGCTTTACCGCTTCAACAAAATGGCGCCGTTGCCGGGGATTGGTTTTGAGATTAATCGCATTGCGATGGTTTCGTGTTTTAAGTTTCGTAAATATGTTCATATCGTATATTTTGTGCATAGACGCATACTTGTATAGTTATACTTGTTTCGTTTTGTTTGGTGAACTTACTAAACAAGTTGAACTCGGATTAGCTCTTAAATTACATATCTTCAATTTTCAACTTGTTTAGTCAATTTCACCATTCCTTGTATATTGGTGTTTTTACACATACTTGTATAAACTTTTGCTTTTGATTCGTTTGTTAAGTGTTTGGGCAGGATGTTTCCTTTAGGTTGCGTTAGAGGAGAAAGCATTGGCGTACCGCGAGGAAGTTTCTTACCATTCGCGAAACAATAAAAGGCGTCGAGCTAACGACGTAAAACGAGCGCTTTTTGGGAGGCACCCCAACGGTTTTATTTTTCTGTTTTTCTGTAAATGAGATGTATAGTTGTTAAGTGGAGGCACACTAGAATTTTTGTTTTGTTGCACTGGTTTTTGTCTTTCTGGTGTAGCGCGCTTAGCGCGCTAGACCGCGCTTAGCGCGGTCTGTAGCTTTTAGCCAATGAATTCTTTTTAATGATTCATTTGACTCGCCTTTTTCCCACTTCCACCAAGGCCTTATAGTGTAGTAATATTTAGTAATATGTGTTAATTCTTTTGTTGTTGTTTAGACTCAAATTTTGGCTCGATTACTTGAAGTCGCATTTGGTAATTCTTCAATTTTGATTGATTCAACATGCCGGTTGTGCGGTAATGATTGTTCGAATTTGTACATAGCAAGGTACTCGTTTATCGCTTTCTATAGCATAGCATGATTAGGAGACTTTTCATTTGTATAATTTTCATATTATTCATTCTTTTTGCATAACTTGCTCATGACTTGAATCACATTAGTTTCCCCTTTTTACCATAAATGTGAGGTGGCTTTCCATTTTGTATATATGTGAGTGACCGACATTTCTTGTTTTAACTGGATATTATTATGTTTAATCTTTCGTCTATATTGATTTTGTGAATGCACGAAAGTGATCAAGGCACTTGTTTGATTTTGAGCACAACTACCATAGCTAAATATCAATTCACCTTGTGAGTGTGTGAGCATAGTAACCCCCTTTGAGCCTTTTTGTCAATATCCATATTGTTTTTGCTTAATGCTTGTCTATGAGCGTTTGGTTTTCAATTGTGTTTGGATGTTGATTCTTTGTTTCTTGAACCCTGAACTATGATTTATAGTTTGAATTTTTACCTTGCCTTAGAAAGTAGGGAGTATTCAATGTATATTGTGGTTGGATTCAAGTTGGGGAGAGGATGTTTGCCTCTTTATGATGTGGGTGGTATGAGGTTATGAAAAGAAAAAGAAAAGAAAAAGAAAAAATATGTGAAAAAGAAAGAAAAGAAAAAGAAAGACAAAAGAGAAAGAGTTTGAAAAAGAAAAGAACAAAAAGAGTTTGAAATAAGATTTGTGTTAATAAGTATTGTGTTTGGTGTGAAACATGTGAGGAAGAAGAAGTTTGATTGAAATTATATTGTTTGAAACTTTGTGGAAGTAATTACTCCCTTAGGTTTAGGCAAGTTTTTGTTTCGATTAGCTTTAGGACTTATCACTTGTTTGTTAACCGAGCCGCATTACAATCTTTAAAGCCCTTGTGATTCGTGTCGTTGCATTTTCAATACTGTTTTTGGATGAATGCATAATTTTGTCTATTGTTTGCAAGATTGTCGGGTGTGTGTCAAAGTCCTCACCTTTCGGTGTTTTTCATCTACCGATGAGTTTTTGCTAGGCGTGATTCATTATTGAGCTTGTTTTGTTTTAGGATGTTTTTTATGATTATTGTACTTAGGATTGGTTTCATTTTCATGTTATCATTGTAGGATTGTGGTAAGTATTTACTTTGTTGGTACGTTTTTGTTTGAACCGTACAATTGTTTCGTTTTCTAAACTGTGTTGATTCTTGATTCTTTGGATTTTTACTTTTGATTCTTTGAGTGTTTGGCCTTGTTTGAGGACAAACAAATTCAAGTTGGGGAGAGTTGTTAAGTGCCAAAATGCAGTTATTTTGTGTTTGTAAATAGTGGCACTTATCGATACTTTTTGTTAATACCGTTTGAATAATTCCCCGTTTTTGTGTATATTTGTATCGTTTGTGTTTTGTTACGTTTTCGTGTAAATGTATATCGTTTGATAGTTTTGTTGTCTTTTTGTAGGTATTTATGTGTGTTCGAAGCTTTGAGGAATAAAGTGTCGAAGACACGGCGGCGAACACGCGATTTTACCAATTCATCGGCGGACAAGGCTCAAAATAAGGATGATCAAATTCGTCAATTTGGTTGCAATTTGTTCATTGTTAGATAGAGCATGGAATAAGCTTTCCAACGCTTCGAACCGGGCGCAAATCGGAGTTACGGTTCTCAAGATATGACCAAAACAAGATTTGCTGTTCTGTTGAGCGCGCTAAGCGGGCTTGACCGCGCTAAGCGGGCTCTGGGAGCATTTTTGACCCATTTGGCAGAAAGTTGGGCGCTTAGCGCGGGTTTTTGGCGCTAAGCGCGGTCTGGCGGTCTAAGAAAAATAAAAAGCAGCCCGCTTAGCGCGCTGGGCGCGCTTAGCGCGGTCTGCGACTTTCAGACTTGTATATATGTTGTAAAAACACTTTTTTAGGGTTTTTTATCATCCATTTCCCCCATGGAGTGGCTCTGGTCCAATTTTGATAGTTTAGAGGCTTAGGAAACACCATTGGGTGCGACGTCATGTGGATTGATCATGGATCTGTCTCGATTTCATTGTACCGGTGAGATCTTTCCGGTTCATCTTCTCTCTTCCCTTTGTTTCATTCCAATGGTGGGTGTTGTATGTATGTTTCTACTCTTATTGTATGTATATTTGTGGATCTTGGGATCGTTTATATATTCGCTTTACAAATCATCATTGTTGTTGTTCTTGATCTTTTTGCTTAAATGCTCTGGATTTGTGTTGTTGCAGACATGGACACCATAGATCTTGATTAGGAATGATAACTGTTAGTTTCTGAGTTGCAGACATGGATTTAGGACTAACAATCGTATTGGGTATCGAGTCTAATGCCTTCGTGTTGTTTGTGTCGGTGGAGAAATCGCTGATGTGAATAGTACGGTTGAGCTTTCGTCGGTGTTGCAGACATGGACACCGATGTGGCATCTCGAGTGATGCCCGGTGATGTTGATGCGTATTGTGAGTGTCGAGCGACAGATCTTCAGATTTAAGTATTCGACGGGTAGAACGAAATGCAATTCCATAACTATTTCTCTTAGACTATTGAGATTGTTTATCTGCTTTTATTTACTCTTCCCGCATTTACCTTTCCGCACCCAATCATGAAACTTAGAACGCGAGATAGTCGAACGGCAGTTCTTCTCAACCAATCTCTGTGGACTACGATACGATATAACCTATATCACCCGGTAATAAATAATACCTATTACTTTTTGCTTGCCGCTTTACCGCTTCAACACCGACCTAAAGATGTACACGACAAAACCCTTACTCTATAGAATATGAATGAGGGCTTGGGAGACAATTGTTTTGAACCATTCACAAGGCCCATAACAAAAGGCCTAAGAGCAAACCTACAATGGAGAACCATATATAATAGGTAGACATTTTCTTAGCTAGAAGTAGACAATACCATACTTCAGCGCATAAATCACCTAAATCACCGTCCAATTCAATCAAATGAGTGTCTGCACATCACGTCGTATCACTCGTGAACAGTTTCAGCTGTTTTAATATATAAAGTAAAACTTTCTGTTTCAAATATTCAAATTCATTCTTATTCACATTACTTCTCATTCTCTCATTGACTTGAACATTAGTACTAACCTAACATATTAACTCTCTCTGCTGCCTAAAAATTCACTTCATTGACTCCGGATCTCATCTCGCTATTTCACTAAACATTAATTCCCTAACATAATTAAAATAAAAATTATATAATTAAAATGGAAAATAAATCTTACTACTATAATAAGTTGTTTAATTATTTTTGTTTAGTTACATTTTTAATTTCTTTGATATTATTATATAATTTATAAATTTTATATAATAAAAAATTAAACATATTAGATTTCAAAAATTTAAAATCAAAGCATATGAAAGCTCAAAGATAAACGATAAAAGTTAAATCTATATTTATTAGATATGAGTCAACTTATAATCAACTGAATTCTTCTTCATTATACACTATAATAATTTTGATATTTGCAATTTCAATAATAAAATAGGAGATATCAACTCTCACTTCTTCTCCTCCATGATGAATGAAATCAAACTTCTATAGTTCTATGACATTTTTTATTAGACACACAAAAAAGCAAAAAAAGGGAAAATAATAGAAAACATATTTGAGAAGTTAAGTTGGTAATTTAGAAATTAGAATTGTTCCAAAAATAAATAAAATGTCAATTTAAAAGTCAAGACAGCGATAGTTTGCCAATAGTTTGCTGTAGCTGGGACCCGGCCAATCCAATCATCCCATTTTCTATTCTCACCCCCCCTTATCTGTTTTCCCATCTTTCTTTTCCTTCTTCATCATTCCCCTTCTTTTTTTCATTCCCATTTCTCAAATCAATTGAGATCCTCCTTCACCCCAAAACCCTAATCCCAATTCAACCATGACAAACACAAAGATTCAATTTTGAATCCCTTTCTCGATTCATTCAATCTCTCTCTCTCTCTCTCTCTCTCTCTCTCTCTCTCTCTCTCTCTCTCTCTCTCTCTCTCTCTCTCTCTCTCCAATGGGTGCAGCTTCAATGATTTGGAATCCAGACCTAATCCACTATCTCTGCATTGCAAAATCCACAACAATTCTCGCACATCACATCAAAAATTCCAAAGATTCATCCACCATAGAAACATTAGCATCCAAATGCCTAGAAAATTCCCCTCCCAATCACTCCTTTTTCTCCCACACCGTTAATAACCGCACCTACACTTTCCTAATCGCACCCCCCTTCGTCCTCTTCGCAATCTTCGATCACCAACTTCTCAAACCCCACGCTCTCGCTTTTCTCAACCGTATCAAATCCTCCCTCATCGAAGCCCTTGACAAAAATGACAACTTTACCCCTTTCTCCCTTCAGCCCCAATTCGATTCCGTTCTCAATGAAACCCTAAGTTTCTATGACCTTTCTTCTAATCCCGGTAGCTCGGTGATGTCGCCGACGACTTCGCGAACTCTCCTCGTGAAGCCCGATGAAGGATTGAAGAAAAAGAAGAGAATTGTGGATGATGGTAAGGAAGCTGCAATGGTGGATTTGTCTTCGGACGATAACAGTTCGTTGCCGTTTTCGAAGATCAATGATCGTCAGAAAGCGAAGCGTGTATGGAAGAAACACGTGTGGGTTGTTTTGATGCTGGATTTGTTTGTTTGCGCTGTTTTGTTTGTGATTTGGTTATGGGTTTGCAGCGGTTTCAAATGCATGGCTTATTGAAACAAAGATTCAAACAAAAAAAATGGAAACTTTTTTACTTTCTGTTGTTTTTTTTTTTCTCTTCTCTGAAGGGATTTTTAACTTCTGGTTTAAACACAGATTAAGCAGATGAAAATGCAGGGAATACATGTTGTATTAATGGGGATAACCGGTTTCTGTAGGTAAATTGGGGTTTTTGGGTTGCTTATTTATTCATCAGTTTTTTATGTATTTTTTTTCTCTATTTTTTTTCTTGATGGATATTGCAATCCTAAGATCTCTGTATTTTCCGGACCCTGGTTTGATTATGTTATGTTTCATATACTTTTATGAGAAATTACAGATTCCTGATTCCTGATTCCTGGTGTTTAATATATGTTGTACTATTGAGCATTTTTATGATGTTTGTAGCCTTTTCTGATTTATGTCATGTTTGAGGTATGAATATTTGTTCGAGAGAATAACATGTTGCTTTCTTTAAGCATATCAGCAAGGAATCTATTCTTGCTGGTTTTGGAAACTTCATTTTGCTGATGCCTTTTTTCTCCACCTTTGGCCTATACATTTATGATTATGTTTAATTTATTATTTTTCAAATTATTATCGGTGTTTAGTTTTGTTGTATCAGAATCAAAGTTGTGGTAATATCGGACATCGGCACCGATACTTATAATCATGTTTAATTTATTATTTTTTAAATTATTATCATCGGTGTTTAGTGTCGCTGTATCAGTATCAAAATTGTGATAATGTCGGTCATCGGACGCTTATAATCATATTTAATTTATTATTTTTCAAATTATTATCAATGTTTGGTGTCAGTTGTCTAAGTATGTTTGGTGTCAGTTGTCTAAGTATCAAAGTCGTGTTTGTTGTCTAAGTATCAAAGTCGTGTTTGGGAGTTCGTGCTTCATAGTCTATACCCTATACTTCAAAATGATGTTTTTGAAGAAAATTTTGAATGGGTAAACTCCCTCAAAAACCATCCCATACAGTTAAGGGAAAAAAATATGTCTATGAGGTCGGTGTGGTAGGATTGGGGATTGGAGATTTTGGTTATTTAAAATGAAACTGACATGTTGAAGTATGAAGGTATTGTTTGTATGTGGTGTTTGTATAAAAGTTTGGTCTGTGTTTAGTCGACAAAGGAGTTGAGTTTCAAGGAATCAGCACATGTACAAGTAACATGTTATGGGCGTAGAAACACAAGATAAGATGGAGATGCACTTAAAATACTCATAAAAATTTAAAATACAGCAATAGTTGTGACGGATCCAAGGAAGGAACGATATTAAATACACAAGTGTTTGAAATACTCTCATAAAAAATCCCTCCCGTGATAAATTTCTTCTAAAAATCTAGTTTTAACAAAAGGGTCAATCAGAAAAAAAAAAATTTCTTTATTTAATATTCTTAACAAAAATGTCAATTAGAATGTAAAATTAGAGCACTTCAAAAGAAAAACACATTCTTGATTTTAGAATTCGAAAAATACCTGTGATATTTTTTTTTCTTTCTTTTTCTTCATTTTTTACATAAGTTGACAATTTTTAAATTCTATAATTCGAACGACCAAAACACCTCTTATATGTTATGTTTATTAACATTTTGCACAATCTTCGCATTTGTGAATTCCTCAAAATCAATTACCTTTGCGCTAATGTTGTCAATCAAGTTGGAAGAAAATAACTTTCTATTTTAGAATCAACAAGTTGAAGGTGTGATTCTTGCTCGTAAGCTCCACAAAGTTGTGGTTAATCCTCATTATCCTCTAATGTTTAAAATTGATATTGACAGAGTTGGTAACATAATTTCTAAGGAGAATGAGACGTGAATCGTTCAAGGTCAAACTCTATTTACCTGGCTTCTCGCCACAATTTCAAAATTGTTCTCCTGCGAGTTCTCTCTTGTAAGCATGCATATGAAGTTTGAGACAAAGGGCACTAGCATTTTCACTCATTGATGAAAGTTAGGATTCATCAATCAATGTTAGAATAAAAAATTACAAAGAAGGAAAATCATTCAATTTATGAGTATGTTTTGTGTATTAAAACTATAGTTGATTCTTTACTTTCTATTCAGGATCCCATTTTTAAAAAGGATTAGATTGACACAATCCTTCAAAGATTATATGAAAAATACAACCACTTCATGATGATGGTTTATGGCATAGTAGAACTAACATATCCACATGACATTGAAGCCCTACTAATGTATGTGCAAGAAGAATAACTTGATAAAACCAATCAAGAACTATTAGCAACTAATACAACTATCAATGTAGCTCAAGTTACAACCAGCCAAAACTCTGCAAGGAATGGTGGAAACTCTGGTAGTCATCAAAATTTCATGGAAGAGGGTGTCATATTTGTGGTCATGGACGTGGAAGACAAGTATATATAACTAGCAACCGTCCCGCTTGACAACTCTAGAACAAATATAGCCACTCTATGGTGGATTGGTGGTATCAATATGATGAATTCTTTGAGCCTCCTCAACCAAAGTCGTAAGCAAACACCTCTTCAACAAGTCACTCTAGTTGTAATGAAAGTTAAAAGAACCAAGTCTCAACATATGTTCAAGAAACAACTCCCCTAACTCGTCAAGATGCACTCCATGTACCTTAAGGACTTGAATATCAGGCGTTGTCTGTCGATTCAAGTGTTTCCCATGACATTACCTCTAGTAATTCTAACTTACAAAACACATGCTCTTATGAGGGTTCATACAAAGTCATAGTTGTTAATGGTCATAGCTTAACAATTAAGTCAATTGGCTATCCTAAATTTAAGTCCAAGTTTGTATCCAATTCTATGTGGACCACAAACAAATTACTTGATGTTCCTAGCATTACTAAAAATCTAATTTATTTGACAAAGTTTGTCAAGTATAACAATGCATTTTTTTTAATTTAACTCTAACAAGTGTTATGTCAAAGCGCAAGCATATAAACTAGTGCTTCTTGAAGGTTTCCTCGACGAGAGTAAATTGTACTGCTTTAACAATATATCTTTAGAATCCTCAAGTAGGTCCAAAACCAATAAGGCTCAAAACATATGCCACATTGTAAACAATACTATTGTTGTTCATACTTCTGATAGTGTTGTTCAACTTCTAATAATGTTTTATTTAGCATTCTAGACCAGGTCATACAAAATCTAGAGTTATTCATATCATTTTTGACTTGTGTAATATACATGTAAGAAATAAAATTTTTGTTGAATTTCGTAATTCTTGTTATCTTGGAAAATTACACAGATTATATGAAATTGTGTCATTCTTGTTGTTTTAAACTGATTCACATTATTTTGTGAAGTCTCTCCCATATCCCTTATAGACGTGGTTATTCTTATTACATAACCTTTGTAGTTATTTTCAAAAAATACACTTATTACATAAACTTTGTAGTTATTTTCAAAAAATACACTTGGATTTAGTTTCTCAAGCAAAATATGATGCATTGTCTGCCTTTAAACTATTTCAAACCTACATTACCGCACAACTTAGTGTTAAGTTCAAAGCAGTTCAATCTTACTTTGGGAGAAAGTTTAGACATTTACCTAATATCTAAATGAACTTAACATTATTCATAGGTTGACTTGTCCACATACATCCCACCAAAATGGCATCGTTGAGATAAAGCATAGACAAATAATTGAAATAAGACTAACTTTGTTTGCTCATGCCTTCTTACCAATCAAATTTTGGATCCATAGATTCATAACTTTTATCTATCTTATCAATATGTTTCTTAGAATTGTTGTACCTCAATTTACTTCACCTTTGTATGCCATTTATAAAAAAGGTTCCTAATTACAAGTCACTTAGAGTTTTTGGTTGTGCTTGTTTTCCTATCTCATGGCCATATAATTAGCACAAGCTACAATTTTGTAGTTCTCAATCTATTTTCTTGGGTGATTCTCTCATGCATAAGAGGTATAAATTCGTTAATAATGAATGTAGAATCTTTTTTTCAAAATATTTTTTATTCAATAAAACCAAATTTCCATATCATGATTTATATCAATTATCACACAAAAACATGTCTGAGTTCAATAAAAGTCTAAAGTAGTCTACCTCACCTTGAGTTATGCACTATCTAACTCAGTCTGCAGATCATAACTAGGTTAACTAACCTAGTTCTAAAATTCTAACTAAAGTTAAAACCAACTCAAGTACTAGATTTGTTAAAAATTTCTTTTCTGGTAATATGTCATAATGTCAGGAACATAGGCCAAATGCACACATTGAATCAATTGTTCAAAACCACTAGTTATTTCTTGAGTAACAAACACATGAACTAAGTCGGCGTGATATGGCTTGAATCTTCATTATTTCTTGAGTTGATATCATATGTTCCGTGAATAACCACTAGTGCATAACTCTTCCATGTTAATCTTCATTATTTCTTGAGTTGATATGGCTTGAATCTTTTATATCTAAGTTGAACATAAACTATCTCCTTCTTAGTTTATCGTGTGATAATCTAAGTGTTGTCATGCTACCACGCAGTCATATACTACATGCTAGAACCAAACATGTGGAACTAGGTATTCACTTTGTTTGTGAAAGAGTTGTTGCGAGCAAACTCAAAATTCAAAATGTGACAGGATTAACTCAAACTATAAATACTCTTACCAAGCCTTTACCACCAACTATTTTCCATTATTTGAGGATCAAACTCAAAGTTATTTTTCTCAGTGTTGAGTTTGTAAGGGATTATGATGCTCTTAAGGAATTGTGAAATACTTTTATTTATATCGAGGATAATAATTGGAGCATACTTTTTAGTCTTGGCTTATTAGTGTTGTACTTAAATAAAAATAATAATAATATTTTGGTACTAATATATTTCTGGGCTTGGGCCTGTTAAGGTTTTGGCAATTTTTAATCAATTTATAAAGTATTTTAGTTTATTAAGTTGATATTAATTATTAAATAATTCATTTATATTTTTATTATTTAAAAATGTAATAATTTTAATAATTAAAATAATAAAAAGATTGAATCAATATTAATGCATATAAAAGTAAAAAGAAAAAAGGGGGTGTAAAGGCAGCCAATTGTATTGGTAGTGGGTAAAGTAATATATTGTCCCTTCCTATACATGAACGGGGTTCGCTCTATTTAAATTTAAAGACCAATCCCTTTTATCACAGACCCCTCGTTGTTAACCTTTTACTTCGTTCAAAATGCAAGTGTATGATTCCATAATTCTAATGAAGCAACAATTGTAGGAGATTTTTCTTGGGTAGACCCAAAATACTTGGAAACGCCCTTCAATCATACTCAAGAGGATGATGAAATCGAAGTTGCTATAGAAGTAGGATCCTATTCAGATTGGGAAACTTTAGTGATCCCTAAAGGCAAGAGGATGTGTCATGAGTTCGAAGGGTGTTGTATTCCCTTCTATGAGCGTATCTTCGAGAAGTTGATGTCCGACTACCTTTGAAAAAAAGGTGTTGGATTACCTTTGCATTCTTCCGTCGTAGCTTCATCCATGCGCCTAGGGCTTCATGAGGGTTTTCCAATAATGGTATGAGTATCATGGAAACATGGATTCTATTCTTCTACCTTTTCGAAGTTAATCCAGTCTTGAAATCAAGGCATGAGAGTGGACTAGTTTTTCTTTGTCGGATGAAACATGAGATCTTCCTTCTGCACACGAAAAGATGGAAATATTTCAAGGAGCAATACTTCTTGGTAACTCCTTTTTCCCCTCTTGCTCACAACGATTTATGTGTTGTTCCTTCATCTTCTACTGTGTGGACTGTAACAGCCCGAATTTAATTAACTGACTAATTAAATTAAATAAGGATTTATTTACTTAATTTGGATAAGTTTGATAATTAATTGGATCGTCGGTGTTATCGAGAAACGTGTTCGGATTATTAAGTGAAGTTGGAATTTATTCAGTTAATCGAATAATTAATAAAGTGGAATATGTAGAGAAATAATATTAGAATTAATATTATTATTAGATTTTATTTATTTGAGATAAAGTCGGATTTAATTGGATTAATCGGAAAATAATATTAAGGGTATAATATTATTTGTTGGAGCATAATTATTTATTTGACTACTCTATTTTATCAATTGGGCCTAATTAGTTAGGAAGTGGAATTATATGGGTTAAATCCAATATGAATAATATAGTAAGGGTTGGAAGAGTAGATGTATCATAACTTTATTCATTTGCAAAAGAAGAGGAGAAAGGAGACTAAGAGAAGAAGAAAGGGAAAGAACAACAAGGGGAAAAAGCTAGGGTTTGAAGCACATTGAAGAGGTAAGGGGGAGAATCCTTATTATTATGGGTTAATATGATTGGGTCAATGGGTAGATTAACATTATTAGGTTTGTTGTTGGTTGAAAATCCATAAAAAAAAATTGAGGTTAGAAAAATGTTTTGATATTAAAAATTGATACATTGGTGAAATTAGGGGATGATAGTGTGATAGAGAATTACAAATTGGTATATATATATATATATATATATATATATATATATATATATATATATATATATATATATATAGTAGCGCATCAAGTAAAATTTATATATGTTCCTTTCCTTCATTACTGTAGCGATGGGTGGAAATAAATGTTTGGTATGAGTATTCGGTTTTCGGTTTCATCTATCTACAATAAGTATGAATTATAGTTTACTTACTATAGTGAAACATATATTAGAAATTGGAAATGATTGTATTGTTTCCTTACTGTAACACATTGTTTTAATGGAAAATAAGGTAGCAATTCCATGCCCTATTTTAGTTTGTTTCACCTTCTATTATGCTCGTTTTCTTTTTCTTTCATTTTTATAATGGAAATATGGATGTATAATGAAAATGAAAATAGTTATGAGATGAAAATAATAGAAACAATAGGATGCTAGTAAGTTTAAAAAAATTCAAAACAATCCCGTTTTGGTCGAAATAACTGAATTAAACGGTATAATTAATTGTCCAGAATTTGATGAAAATTTACGTGGTAGCTAAGCTTAATTAGTAGATTAACGTGGTGGTGTTATTTTGTTGAAATTGTGATTTTTACTAATTGACCGGAATTGTGTTTTATTTAAATATTCTTTATAAATAAATTATAACAATTTAATAGAATTGTTAATAGAGTTGTCAATAGAGTTCAATAGAGGTATTAGAGTTGAAAATAAGTTGTCAGAGTTGTTTTGAGTTATTAAGAGTCATACTTTCATTTGTTTTGCGCAATTTTGACATGTTTAGAGTTATTAGTGTAAGATGTCGGTGTTTGCTTTTTCGTTGAAACCTTAACAATTCATATCTTTTGAACCGTAACTCCGTTTGAGTTCCCATTCGAAGCGTTAGAAAGCTAGCGCGATATTCTTTTCAATAAAAATGGTCTTGAGCAATAGAATGCAAGAAGTGGAAATGGAATAGAAATAGAAGTTAATTAAATTAATATAGTTTGATATTAATTGGTTAAAGTAATAATTGAATTAATTGCGATGAGTCTATTTAATCAGATTATGTTTGGACTTGGATAACTTATTCGGTTTATCGATAAATTACGCTATTTTGAGAATTGTCTGTAATTGGGTTTTTGGCTCGAATATTTATGTTGAGAATAATATATTGTCATGCCAATGATGTTGTTTTGATAATGTGTATATTCATATATATGTGATAAATGTGAATTGACATGAGATAGTATGGATACTAGTGTTAATTGGATTTTGTGAATCGTAATTTATTAATTGGCCTTTTATATGTGAATGATATGTATGTGTTGAGAATGTTGTGTACAATATTGTGGATAATTCATAGAGTGAGTTATTGTGATATGCTAAATATTAAGATGGTAGAGAGGATCTTAATTGCATATGTTTGATTAACATTGTACATACATTCATATCATGGTGTGCCTTGAAACAAAGGTGGTTTGCTTTGAAACAAAAGCGAGGCTTAGATTCTAGAGTGAATCGGAAGCGGTAAACTATATGTTTACATTTTGGGTGGGCTTTGGTCTTGTCTGGATCGAAAGCGTGGCTTGGATTCTAGATATTGAATCGGAAAGCGGTGAAACGTTGGGTTCACATTACGGTACCACATGCATAGCGTCACATATCTTGCATTGAGTCACATTAGAATTATGCGATAATTGATTATGTGAAGTTGATGTAGTTGTGATGTGTGTATGAGCTTGATAATTGAAATGATTCGATGTTTGAATGCATATTTGATTAAATGTGTGAATATGTGATCATTATGGTTGTGTGCGTAATTGAGAATATAATATTGGAATTGAAATATTATACTCTTTATACTTGTTGTATACTTGATAACATGTGAAATATCGATCGATTATTATTATCTACATGGTTATACTTAGTGTGATTAATTACTTGAAATGTTGATTTAACCATTGTATCTTATTATACTTTCTTCATAATGATTCGTATTCTCACCCTTCTGTTTTAATGTTGCCTTCGTTTGGCGACATGCAGGTTCTGGAGTTAGTAGCTCGCGTGTGATCTTAGTCGGAGTTTCTTCAGAGTTATTTGGAGATTAGGTAGTGAGTCGATACTCTGGTCATGTAACACTGGGTAGACTAGTTATTTGAACTCATGTTTCTATTCGGTTATGTATTACGTTTGATTTGAAAACCTGTTATGTTACTACTTGTTGTTTGATAGACTCTTAAGCCAAATATTCTGAATTATGTTTTAATTTATGTTGATATGATTATTGAGACTTGATCATGGTATGGGACATGAATCATTTTATGAAACACATGAGTATTTAGTAGTTTCCGTTGTGAATGCATATTCTTGATAAAGTATGATTAATTGAGAAGTGTTATTTGAAATGACCAGGTGTATCATATATTGTAAGTAAATGCTGTCGGTTTTTAAAGGCTTTTAGTTTTTGAAAACATCGATGTGACACCCTTTTGTTATATGCATGCTTATTCTCTGATTATATGCTTATTTATTTTGGGGTATAAAAGGGGTGTTACATGGACCACTTGTACTGAACGGAGGAGGCGGTTTTGGTTTTCGAGCCACTTTCTTGCAAGAGCTAAAGATTGACCCATTTCGTATGATGCTCTCATCGATGCAAAGAAGGCTATGAAATAAATGTTGCTTTCCTTCTCTGGATCAAAGATACATTGCCGAGTTATCTCTGTAAATGCTCGGTCAGTTTCTCGGTTTCATTTTTTGTTCTTAGAACTACTTCGATAGTTTTGTTTTATTTTTCTTCTTAAATGTCTTCTATTTTTCTCTCAATTTTAAATTTGTGACATGCTTCTGTTTCTTCCAATGCAATGTAATAATTCTATAAATTAAAAAGGGTAAAAATCATGTAAACGCATAATTTTTATAGAAGAATTGTTAAAAAAAAACTTAGTACATTAGCTTATCCTTTGAATGATGTGGTCAATAAAATATGGTATTTAAGTGGGGAGAAGGAGTAAGATCAAGCTTTTCAAGAACTCAAAAATAGATTGACTAATGCTCCCATCCTAGCTTTGTCTAAGTTTTAAAATAATTTTGAGTTAGAATTTGATGTTTCCAACATTGGCATATGATAAATTTTATTTCAAGAAGAACACTCCATATCTTATTTAAGTGAAACTTTGGGTGGTATTTCTTTGAGTTATTCCAACCATGACAAATAATTATATACATCAGTAACAGATTAACAAACTTGACAACATTACTTGTTTCCTAAATATTTTGTGATAAGTAGATCATGAATCTCTCAAGTATCTTAAAGCCTAAGTAAAATTAAATAAAAGGGTGGATTGAGATCCTGGAGTAGTTCACATAAGTCATCAAACACAAGAAAGAAAAAAGCAACGTTGTTGTAGATGCCTTATATAAAAGGTATGTCTTATTTTCTACTCTTGATACTAAAATTCTTTGTTTTTGAATACTTCAAATAATTATATGATTGTGATGAGGATTTTGCAAATAAATCTAGTACTTTTGAGCATGGTACATTTGAAGAGCATTATATGAATGACAATCTTCTTTTTAAAGAGAAACGACTATGAATTTTTAGATGTTTAATTAGAAAATTGTTAGTTAGAAAGGCACGTGAAAGGGAATGAATGAGACATGTTGGTGAACAAAAAACTCTAGAATTGTTAAAAGATCATTTTTATTTGCCAAAAATGAAACATTATATGACTCAAATTTGTTCTAAATGCATTATATGTACATAGTCAAAATCTAGAGCTATGTCACATATTGTAAACCCATTTCCCTATTCCATCATATTTTTGGGTGGATATTTATAAGGATTTTCGTGCCAGGTCTTACAAGAATTAAGCATAAAAAATCCATTTTTGTGGTGGTAGACCAATTTTCCAAAGCAGCTCATTTTTTCCATGCAATAAGGTGCATGATGTTTGCCACATTTCCAAGTTCACTACTATAAAAAGCACATTTAACCACGGTTGGGAGAAGGATATCACCATAATTAGAGGTATGTGGTAACAAATAGTGTGGTAGTATGTGCTCTTTTTACCACCACAGAACCGATAGTCGTGGTAAAAACATGACAGAGTGTGACATATCATCACGGTTATAGAAACCAAACGTAGTAAGAGATGAAATAGTCATGGATTTGATACCCAAAGCCAATATTTTGGAAGATCTCTCAATATTCCACCACGACTATATGTTCCAACCGTAGTCAAAGAGTTAGTGCACAACATTTCACCATGGATATAGCTACCAACCATTATGATATGTTCAATTAAATTTATTATAACTTACGTGGAATGCTTATTTCACCAACTACTCAATAAAGATATGATATTTCAATTTGATTTAGAAATTAATAATATGACAAATTAAATTATATTAGAAAAACAAGTTACATTAATTAATATTTTTCCAGCATTCTGCAACTCATTATTTGTATCTCGCTCTTTAACAGTTATAATTTATTTCAATGCTTCTTATTCTTCAATCAACACTTCCTTCTATGCTAGTTCATTCTACTAAGTATTAATTTTGCAAACAAAACCAGTAGAGAATAAAGTGATGGCTAAAGAACTAGAAGTATTGAACCAAATTCTAACTATAAAAGAGAGACAAACAGAAATGGATTGTAGAAAGCTCGAAAAACATTAATTAATGTAAGTTGTTTCCTAATATAACTTAATTTTTAATAGTATTATTTTCTAATTCTATTCGAAAAGTTATATATTCAATGAGAGGTTGATAGATCACTCAAACCACATACGATGTAATAAATTAATCTTCTATGACATGTTGGCTGAACAAAATGAAATATGCAACATACCTCAAAAAATAAAACATACCTCAAAAAACAACATACCTCAAAATAAAAATATACCTCAACAAAATTTTTACAATAACACAAATAACAATATTTATCAACAAAAACAACAACTTACCTAAACAAAACAATAACGTACCTCAACAAAAACAATAACATAACTCAATACAAATATTTACAATAACACAAATAACAACATTTATCAACAAAAATAAAAATTTACCTTAACCAAACAACAACATACCTCAACAAAAACATCAACATATATACTAACAGATACAATAACACAAACAACAATATTTATTAACAAAAACAACAACTTACCTTAACAAAAACATCTGCAATAACACAAAAAATAACATTTATCAACAAAAATAATAACTAACATTGACAAAAAAATAACATACCAAAAAAACAACAACAAAAATATCTATAATAACACAAACAACAACATTTATCAACAAAAAGCAGTTACCTTAATCAGACAACAATATACTTCAACAAAAATAGTAGCATACCTAAAAAAACATCTACAATAACAAACAAAAAAACATACAAACTAAAAAAACATTAAAAAAAAGGGTTAAATATATTTTTGGTCCCTATAAATATCTTAATTTTGACTTTTAGTCCCTATAAAAAAAAGTCGAGTTTTAGTCCATATAAAATTACTTTTGCACGCAGTTTTAGTTCCTGTAGAGGGACTAAAACTGGGTGCAAAAGTAATGTTATAGAGACTAAAACTCGACTTTTTTTATAGGGACTAAAAGTCAGTTTTGGTAATTTTATAGGGACTAAAAACATATTTAACCCTAAAATAAATAACACAAACAACAATACATAACCTCAAAATAACTACTAAATAACTAAATAAAAATGAACAACATACAACCTATAAGGGTTTATCGTCTCAACAACAAGAAAAACAAAAAATCATAAAGAATAAATATTTTGAACAACAACAACATGACTCAAAACATGAATGGTAAAAATGTCTCATGTACCTGAAATGTAAAGAGGGAGTCAAAGAAATAAGTTTGGTGTTTTCGTCTTGCATGTTTCGTGACAACTTTCTTTGATCCATACGAGTTCGAGAAGATATGTTGGAGTTTTGTGATGAAATAATGTGCAAATATTAATGGAGATTGGGATAAGACATGAGAGAGATGTTAGGGTTTTGCATTAGGAGAGCGACGCCTATTTTGTACAAAAATGAAAAAGTTTCGTTTATATATAGGTAATACTTTTCACCGCGATTGATATTACCAAACGTGATGAAATGTCTATACTTTTCACAACGATTATTTTTATAGACCATGGTGAAAATTTGTTTAATTTTAATATAAATATAATAATATAGGGAACACGCCTTTTTGTAACGAAATAATGGAAAATTGTTGGTGTTGGGATTCGGAACGTGTCACACCTTAAGCTATCACCATGGTTATTATGTTGGACCGTGGTGATAAGTGTTTTAATAATTGAAAAAATAAAGGTGCCTAAATATGAGTATTACTTCGGCTGAATAAATTATTGAAGTAAGATGTTACAAAATGCATATTTTGTAGTTGTGGTTATTCTTCATAGAAGTGGTAAGGCGACATGGTATCCCTACCATTATTTCGGGTAGACATCCACAATTTCTAAGTAACTTTTAGAGGACCTTATGGGGTAATCTTGGTATTAAATTGATTTTTTCCACTTCTTGTCATTCTTAAATGGATGAATAAGCAAAGGTAACAAATCAAACTCTCCATACTTTGTTTAGACCTTTTCTTAAAAATAATGTCAAAGCTTGAAAAAATTGCATACTTATGGTTGAATTTTCTTATAATAGGGTTCCACTTAAAACTACTTCTCATTCCCCATTTGAAGTCATGTATGGTTTTAAACCCCTCACTCACATTCATGTGTTATCTTTGGAGTTGCATGTCTTTGATACCTTAAGGGTTGTAGTTTTGTTGCTTGTATTTTAAGCTCTTGGTTTTAATTTTTTTTATCACTGAGTCTCCTCATCAATTGCGCATTTCTATATTTAGTTTTATATCTGTATTTTAGCATGCATAAATCAAGTGATTGATTATAGCTTAACCAATATGCTTAAGAATGATTCAAGTCATGATTACTGTAGAATCTAAAAAATCCCTTGAAGTTTAGTAAAAAAAAGAGATTTTTCCTCTGTGACTCGAATCATACTCACAGGGAGCTCAGGAATACATTTCCAAATTTCCCGATTCGAATCATAGAATTTCTTGATTCGAATCTTACTGAAATGGAAATTCTCCTGATTTCTTCTAGAACTCTAATTCGAATCACTAGTTTGTCTCATTTAAATAAAGTGAATTGAATCATAGATCTTATGACTTGAATCACACAGATGGGTTTCATATAGTTTTTTCTTCTTGAACCAAATCACTTAGTTTCTGATTCTAATCATAACTCTTTTTTTTGATTCGAATCATACACATTTTTCTCTCATTTTTATTGCTTTCTAGAATTGCATGCCATAAGAATTTCTTTTGGTTGTGATTTATTTGCAAAACATAGGTTTTATTAAAATCAGAACTTTAAGTTTGTCTTGTTGAAGATAAAGCTGAAAAATTGATATTGTACAAACACACATCTTGCATAGTGTATATATTGAGAATTGGTAAGTTATATGAGAATGTGAGAATGAATAAGAACCATCTGATTTAAAAGAAAGAGTTAAGATTTAACGCATAATTATGGAGAAAAGAGAAAAAAACCAAACGCTTTTAAGAAGAAAGATAAATTACTAATCAAAGTTTAAAAACTATATTTTAGGCACAACCTTTAATTTAAATCCAATGGTTGTTATAAATTCTCGCATTCTCATATAACTTATTCATCCTCGGTTGATATTTTATACACACACACACACACACACACACGCACATTTCATCAATTGTATATTTTAGTAGATTAAGTAATTCGATCTTGATTACTTTGTGTACCATCAAAGTCGTTCTATGCAAATTCCAATTGATAAGCATAATATATTTCAAACGCAAAAATTTTTTTTGCCGCACAAATCATTTTGTTTTTAAAACTCTAATAAATTGAAAACTATTTTCAACTGAGGTTTTAATTAGGAGGTCTATTCACCCCTCCTCATCTCTCTTAGAACGTTGAATACTCCATATTCTCTCCCAATAATCTTTACCTATTAATTCTTCTATAATACATTTTGATGGTAAGGCTAAGGCTGATTTTGTTAAGAAATTGCATGAAAATTTCAAAAAGCTAAAATTGCACACAAGTATGAAACCTATGCAAACAAATCTAATAAAGGAAGAAAATGAGTTGTATTTCAACTTGGAGATTTGATGTGGAAGCATCTATAAAAGGAGAAATTTTCTTAATTGAGTAAATCTAATCTCCAACCTAGGGATGATGGTCCCTTTCAAATCCTAGAAAATATTAGGTACAATGCTTTCAAAATTAATATACCTGGTGATTATGGGGTAAGTACTACTTTTAATGTAAGTAACTTAACTTTGTTTGATATAGGTGATGATGAGCTTAACTTGAGGACGGGTTCTTTAAAGAAGTATGGAGTGATGAGGACCTCCAAGAAACTCAAGTACAACAAGAGGGTGTAATTACTAAAAGTAAATCTAAGAGACTACAAATGAGAACTGAAGAAAAAAAATATTATTTTGTTGGGTTTAAAACTTGTTGGAAAGTCTAATGAATACAAATTATTTCAAGTATTGTTTGTTTCTAATTGCAAATCTTAGTTGAATTGTAATAAAATTATCGAAAATTAGATTTTATATATTTCAATTGGCTACTTTTGTAATTGAGACAATATAGCTCGCTTTAGAAGTACACTGTGTAATTTAGGATTATAGGTTAATTTTAATGATATATGGGGCGTGTTTAGCATTTATCCTGCACACATATAAATAGGATTTTACAAACTATTAAAACTAGTTTTTGATGATAATAGAAATTATAAGTTTGAAACTTGTGCGTGAGGTAGAGAATTCCCTCTTAATATTTTTGGTTGATTCATTGTGTATCTTATCAAGAGACTTTTCAAATTTCTTGTGGTGATTGCATTTTGATCTTACCTTTCTCATGGAAGTGACCATCATTCATCTCCATGTTATATTCTAGTCTAATCAATCTTTTGTAAGTTTTCAATTTCTTCTTGATTTTTGTTTGTGTTTTAAGGTAGTTTTTAAATAATTGTTTAAAAAATATTATATTCAATCATGGAAGAGATTCTTATTCTTGAACCTTCATATTTAATTGACATCAATGGTGATTTGAGGTGGATAAAGTGGTGATTGATGGTGGTAAACATGTTGGTTGATGGATGACAAGAGTTGTGGTTGACGATGGCCAATGTGGTTGTTCATGGGTGGTCAAGGTGGTTGTAGTAGTTGGTGATGACCATAGATAATCATAATGGTGGTTAGAAAGGTAGTCGATAGTGGTGACTAGTGCTCAAATTAGTGATTCATATGTATATAATGGTAATTGATGATGCTCAATGTGGTGATTGAATATAATCAACGTGATGATTGTCAATGGTCAGAAAAGTGGTTGACAATGACCAAATGGTGATTGGTGGTGGTCAAAGTTGTGGTTGTAATGTTAGCTAGTTGTTGTTAGATTGAAGGTCGTATATGATTAAAGTGGCGATCAAGGGTGATAGTAGTGGTGATTGAGGATGGTTAACGATACTTGAAGTGGTGGTGGTTGACGATGGTCAACGGTACTAAAAAAGATTATGGTTGGAATAATGATCAATGACCATTAAAAGTGTTGTTATGTCTTAACTTTAAAACAAAAACATAAATTGTTTTAAAATTAAGCAAAAAATTCAACTCAACTCTATTTTTGTCGAACATATTGCTTTATTTGTTTCAAACATATTTTGATCATAGTATTAATTTTCAAAATAAAAAATAAAACAAAATAATAATGCAAAAAAATAATTATTGTTATATTTTTGCTTTGGTCATAAGTACTCTCTTTATACCTAAATATAAATATCCATTCAAATTATTTCATTCTTTTTAAAAAAAAAGCGTCACATTTAAAAAAAATTGTTCTAAAACAAATTTATTTTTAATTTTTAATGAAATTTTATTTTTAATTTTTAAAGGTATACTCTAATTAATATTTTTAATTGATTATTATTTCACTTTACGTTTTATGATAATTGAAACACATTAAACAATTAGAATACAATAATTAACAAAAAAAAATACTTTAATAAAATTAATATTTTCTTTTTTTTAGTATTTTGTTTCCCAAATAAACTTCTAATAATATATTATATAATATGAAAAATTAACAATAACTATGACTACTATATAATATAAAAAATCAACAATAACATCTAGTAACAATTTTATAGGATTTATAAGAGAAAGTTGACTTTTTTATTTAATTGAATAATTAATGTACTATTATAGTACAATTCAGATACATTGATTATTCATTGAATCTAAAATTTAAATGTTCTCTTATAAATTAGACTAGGATCAGAGGTAGTAGTATTAATATAAGTACAATAATTATATTATTAACTTTTTTTTAATTTGAGTGAAAAATGTGGAAAAAAATTCAGCAATAACCATGTTTTAAAAATAAAATACATCAATAACCAACTTTTCAAAAAATTTACGCAAATACTCAGGTTTCATAAATGCTTTAAGTGGACATGCCATCTCATATGGCGCGTGCACCTAAAACTGAACATAGGTGTCATATGAGATGGCACATACATGCAAAGTTAGAGAGGATGCGTCATCTCATATGGATTATGAGTGTATAATGCGTTTTATATAAATAATACCTCATTCATCCACCATTATTCACACATCTTCTCACTTTCTCTCTAATTTTTCTATCATGACATCTAACATGATTTTCACAAGAGATAGGTATGTTTTTTTTCGGCTACCAAACCCCAATTAAAATGAAATTTTGGCATATCCATTCCTTGGAGCGTCTTAAGAGAGAGTTGATCCAATGGTTAGACGAGGATATCCAAAATGGTAAAGTAATTAGAAGAATTCAGAGACAAAGAACGGCCACATCACGTGCGACCGGAAAACCTCAACGTTGGTGGGAGGATGTCAAAAATGACACAGACGTAATGGAAATGATGCACGGATCAGATGAAATTGTTTTGTTAGTTGTAATTTATTGTATATTTTGACGTGTTTACTAATTTTATGTAAGAAGGTTTCGGTTTGTTGTAACCAACATGCTTAATGAAAAAAAAGTTCAGTTCAGATCAAAAAATAAATAACAAAGTGTGCATACAATTTTTATGTTGTAGAGCTTGTAGCACGAGTGGAACATTTTATTTCGATGGTGTCCGACTTGACGACATATACTAAACTTTCTTTCTAACTTGTCAGTTGTATCCATTTCAACTGTAATATGCTTGCTTTTGAAACGACCCTTTTTCTTCCTTCGCATTTGGTCATTGTGCCAAACAATTTCCCCTTCATATGCAGACCAATAATCTTCTTTTGCTACCACTTGAAGCCATTGTTGTATACAATGAGCAAGGTCTCGGCCTTGTAAGCGGGAGATAGAAGTGATAATGCATCTTGATGAGCATACAAGCATGTTGCAATGACATGGGAATAAGGCATATGAAAGGCTTGAAACTTCCCACAATTGCACTAACAAAATGCTAGTAGAACCCTATAATTTTGTCTCGGCAGCCCCTCGTTATGGTCGATCATCTCTTTGACAATGAATTTTTAGTTATGACGGTCAAAGCTGGTAATATATGGGTGTTGGCTTTGGCACTTTCTTCCTTCATCAATTTCATGCAACTTTCACTTCATAATTGTCTTGATTGTAACACTGCACCCCTAAAATAAATTTAATGAAACTTTCACCTCTGTTTGTGAACAGCGAAGCCATCCTAAAATAGGTCGACTACACCAAAGCGGTTACTGGGAGGTTTCATATACCTTTAAAGACAGAGTTAATTGATTCAACAAGATTTGTTGTCATGTGGCACCATCGTTGTCTATTGTTATATGACCTTGTCCATTTGTCCACTGGAAGATTAACAACCCACATCCCTGCATCAGGATTTGACAATCTGATCTCACTGCAATAGTCTCTGAATGATGGTTGAGTTAATGCATACCTTGAGTTCACTAGAGTTTTTCGAAGAGGCCTGTCTTTTATCTCTCGCATAAAATTTTATGAAATATGTCTAATGCAGTAGACATGCGTAGAATGGTATCATGCCAACCATTAGCACGATTTTTGTATGCACTCTCAATATAAGCATGTCTATCGGGAATTAAACATAGATCAGGTTATGGTGCAACGTGTTCAGAGATTCTTGAGAAAGAAACTCCAACCACCACCAATATCTCATTCGACTAGAGCGAAGGCAATTGGGAAAATGTTCCTTTATATTTCCCATACAACCGCGTCTCATCTATTTGAATAACAAGTTTGCATAATGCAAACCCTCTGATACAAGGTTGAAAGGCCGAGAATAGTCAATGGAATATTCCATTTTCGTTAACACAAGTATGGTATGGGGCATACAACGACAATATTTCTATAATAGAAAAAATTCCATGAACATATGTGTGAAATGCATGAAAGTAGTGCGGAAGTTCTTTGTATGAATCCTCCTAGTTTTTGTATACTTTTTCAATCGCCTTAGTCTTTGCTAACCATGTCTTTCTGTATGAGGGAGTATAATTGTATATCGTGTTAATGTGGGATATTATGGTACTCACCTTCAATGACAAATCATTGCTTACGAGAGGTAAGATTTATTGGCATATAAGATCATAACTTAGTTTACGATGATCTTGTGTTTGATTAGCGGTAAGGAAATTGTGGGCATGAGAAATAGAACCTATCACCCAGGAAACATTTCTCAGCCTGTATGATGCTGCCAGCCTAAACATACACTTCACGTTCACACACCGAGTTTTGTACCTCTCCGCATTTGTGCGATCTACTTTAAAATCCACAGATTTTACCTTGTGAAACTTTTGTATAGCTCGCACACAATCTTCTTTTGACCGAAATTAGTCTCCCTGTTTTAACTGTTCATCTAACTTCATATACAGGTTGTAGAATATATCTGATGATGGTTCACCTTTGTCCAAACTAAAGTTTGTAATGTGAGCAGGTGGTATGTACACATGCGTTGGAGGTAATTGAGCTTGATCATCATCTTCAGATTCATCATTTACCATGTGATCAACTTCTACCTCCGGTTCTTCTTCTTCTCCGTCAACGACATCAACCTCAACTTGTTCGTCATCAATGGGATCATCAACTTGTGACTCAATTGCTTGAGACAGTTGAGGTTATTGTAGAAATATGTATAACTCAATCGAGTTGTACCCAAAATATTCATGATTACCAAACATATTTTTAAGGTCTTCTTCATCTTGAACCTCTACCTGATAAATTTTATTTGGTTCATGCAAAAAAATAGGATGTTGGTAGAAGATTTGTAACACTGGACCTCGTCCATGTTTGACCTCTAGTGTATTTTTTAATTATGAAAAATTCGCTCTTCTATTTAAACAAAAGAAGGTATTATCGGTGTTTCAAAATAAAAAACCAGATACATCATAATGGTACGTCTCACCATTAACATGGGAATTGATAACATATTGTAGGGCAGAGGCCATTTGTGTTTACTTTGTCGTGATAGTTTTGAGTCATGGCTTTCAATCAGGATCTATTGGGTTTAAATAGTCGAATATCGAAAGCAATAAGCAAAATTTCATGGATACATGTAAGCCAAATTAGATGGCACGTCCTTTTAAAAATGGTCTTGGGCACCATTTGAACTGGCGCCATTGTACTAGCCTTCCAACTAGCCTACTACATGCCCATGCCCTGCCACGCCATGCCATGCCCTGCCACTTATTTTGCCGCCTAGCCTGCATAATAGGATTCCACCAAGCCTGCTCCACACCACTTTGACTGGCGCCTACATTCAAATTTTCATGTATGCGCCATTTGAAATGGCTTCTAGGTTTTAACGTGTCAGCGTGCAAATAACCATCAACCACCTCATTAAATTCGTACGGACATCATTTGGTTCATTTTCACCACCAATACTCACCATCTCTAATACACACTCTCTGATATACTCTATGTTACACTCTTTTCTACACTCTCTCAAATATGTCTCTCTTAACCATGGGTGATGATCATAGAGAAACAATTGAGAATATTGCCACCTTTGTAAATTTTATATATGATTTACTTATTTTTTTTCATACACACTTTATTTATTTATATATATATATATATATATATATATATATATATATATATATATATATATTATTTATTTAGGATATATCGAGATTTTGATGTCGTTCACACTTTTATACCGCTCCCGGCCCGTTGATTGAGCCATATTTAGAATGTGTGGGTTTTAGACAATACATTAATATATCGAACTGCTCCATTTATACGAAATTTATACTCGCATTATTAGAAAGGTGGAGATCCAAAACACACATTTTTCATCTTCCAATAGGTGAATGTACTGTCACACTAAAGGACGTGAACATGTTGTAGGGTCTCCCAGTTGAGGGTAAGGCTATTAATGGATCAGTTCAACAAGTCAATGTCTTATGCGAGGATATTTTGAAAAAAGATATGATAGATGGAAGTAGGTCAAGGGGTCAAGGTATTAACCTAAAGGACCTCAATATGTATTATACCTCTCTTAGGTTATATGAAAATTCGTCTGAGGATGCTAAAATCCTTAAAGCAAGAGTTTATATTATGATACTATTTAGAAGCCTATTATTTCTTGAAAGTACAGGTAATAATGTAAATTTTATGTATTTAAGTTTATTTAGGGACATTGATAAAATAAAAGGGTATATTTGGGGTTTCGTCGTTTTAGTGCGTCTATATAGTGCATCTATGTAAAAATGCCAAAAATAAAACTTGTACTTTTTATGAATGCGATTTCTTGCTTCAAGCATGGGGTTGGTGGAGAATGGGATCCATTTCCCCCCTCAACAACAACGCCTTCATGTTCCCTTATGCGGCAAAGTAAGTATATAACACTCTTTCAATTTTTTCACTTTATGCTAAATAGCTGCAAATAATTTGTTTAATCTCTCTTTGCTTTAGGTTTTGTGTAAGAGGGATAGATTTCAGCAAGAATCCTAGACGAAATGTCGGCCTCTATAGCAATCTTTTGGATCAGATTAGACCAGATGATGTATTACCACTAAACTATACATCTTATAAATAATTTACTTTTAAAGTTGTCATTCTTATGATAATTTTTCTCTGCAGTTTATTTGGAGACTATATCTAGGTTTGAACCATCAACCCAACCCCGAGGATGCAGCAGTTTGGACCGCAAAAACTGTGACCATTCGATTCAATGTTGAGGAGATGCACCCTAGGAACCATGTCAAAATGAAGTTTGACATGCATCAGGAAAACCCAGCCAACCTGAGTGTGTTGTCACCATGGCATCTCCTTAGAGTCAACGCCCAATGGGCTTATAACAATTGGAAAGAATACGCTCAAGAACGGTGTCGGGTGTGGAAAAGACATGAATGTTATGTCCTACAATTTCATGTCGCACCCGCAAACCTAACAATGCGACACACAGATAAATATATGAGTTGATATAGATCAGTTACTACGCCTCAAAGGTGTGTGTCTGACCTGAGGTATTTGATCGACCCACGCACACGAGTTGTGTCGTCATCCAATAATACCCAACAACATTACCAACAAACACACACCCCCAACAACAAATCCAACACACTTCCACCACCCAACCAACACAACAACGATACCAATCCACAAACACCCAACCACATCACCATGACCAATACCAAGACCAATAAATGTTACATACTTAAACTCAATACTAAGAACATATACCATAGAACCAACAACCCCGTGTGGGTCCATCCACTTCTCACCTTAGCCTCGACCTAGGCAAACATGAGGAATATTCCTTAACCTACCCAACATACACACACCCATCACATCATTGTAGTACCTAGCTGACATATGGCTATCAAACTCCACAAGATTTATTTCCTTTTTACCCCCTTATTCAAACGACTAATGTTACCGACCACTCATCCAGCTCATACCCCACCAACACGACTAAACTTTGAGAACATAGATAACTGACTTTTTGACAACGGGACTCTAGGATTTGGTGACCAGACAAATTTCATGGACCCTAATCGCATTGACCTCGAAGGACCCTCGACTCAACCATAACAGGAACTTCGTAGAGGACAGGTTACTAGAGAGGACGAGACAGGGGCAATTAGATTATATGTAATTTTTATTCCCACAATGTAATTGTTTTATTAAAATGAAAATATATTTTTAGTTTTATTTATAAATTGTGTATTATTATTTAAGTAAAAATTAAAAAAAAAAATGCACCTAGGCGGCAACTCAAATGAGTTGACTTCCCAGATTTCACATGAACCTATGCGCCGTATCATCTACGCCACAATTCAAATTTTCAAATTTTAGGTGCTTGCGCCATCTCATTTGATGTGTCCACTTAAAGCATTTCTGAAACTTGATTATTTGAATAATTTTTTAAAAACATGATTATTAATGTATTTTAATCTTAAAACATGGTTATTACTAAAAAAAAAATCGAAAAGATGTAATAGAAATTTATGGAGTGAAATCTTAGTTACTCCTAAATTAAAAAATATCTAATTTTGAAAAATTACACACAAATTTTCTCTATCAAAATATAATTAAATCTTTTTGTTTTATAATAATTACATGATAGAATAGATTCAAATTGAAATAGTATAGTACCATTTGTAAAAGAAAATAAACCGTATAGCAACACGAAATGTAACAACGGCCAAAGCAACAGAACTACTTTATTATACTGATAATCAATTAAATATAATTAACTACTACAAAATAAACGCACCACTTGACTGCCTGAGAAAATTCAAGAAACGGCAATTCGTGCATGCAGGTGCAGCCGCCGATCACGTGATCTCAGTGAAGCCAACAATCGCACAAAACTTGTTTCTTTTCAAAGCTAACTATCTCTAACCCTTTTTCTCTTCAGTCTCACTTTATCATTCTGAATATTTCTCCTTGTTGATCATCGATCATCAGAGTAATAAATGCAGTACAGTGATGAATATGATTAGTCATTTTCTTGGGCCTATTCAATTAATGGGCCGGCCCTTCTCTCTCCTCCGCCACGCCTTCTTCTTCCCACACCTTACTCGTTAAGTCGAAACACAACACATTTTGTCAAATGCACATTTAAAACCCGCATTAATGAGCTTTTAATTCACCCCCACCACACTGTCAGAACCCATCCACATGCAAATAAATAAATAAATCTCTCTCTTCTTTCACCAATTAATTCTAATTAAATGCTCTTCCTAACATCCATTTAATGACTCTCGTCTCGTCTCCACATTTTGCCAGACCAACACAGTACACGCCACCACCATCATTTAATTTCTCTTTTTCTTTGACTTTCTCACCCATTCACATTCCGACACGTGTATGTCCTCTTCAAATTCATTAATACAACAATTCAATTCCCAACCTATTTTCTCATCGTCGACGGTTGAATCTCTCCGGCGATAGTAACGCTTCGGGATCGCCGCATCTTAAACGGCTTGACGAGAATACTGCCGCTGATGATCTCAAGAACATTGGACTTGCTATTGACTTGCTCCTCCGCCACGAGCTTCCTCCGTCGGCGTACCTATTACTTGACTCCGACAACGGGAAGAATCCTCTCCGGCGGAAAAATGGTGATTTCATTCCTCTGTAATATCTGAATGAAAACACTCTCGACTTCCCTAACGAACCAAACGGAGACGGTCTTTTGCTCCAGAAACTGTTGTTCCCTCTCCGGTACCGCCACGGAGAGGTCGCGGCAGGGTCGGTTACCATTCTCTCCGACGGCAAACTCCTTTCAAAACCAAACGAATAAGAGCGTTTCAACAGAAAATCATCCCGTCTGTTAAACTGATTCTCGTCGGTATTACTCATAACAGGAGAATGAGGAGTAATCTCCGGCACCGGTTGAACCGTATCGAGGTGGAGAATATTAGTTTGGTCGTGAAACGATGGACGGATTCTAGCGGCCATGAGAGGTCTGAAAGGAGACTCACAGAGAAGAACACCGCGACAGAGAGGACAGTTAGCGTGTGAACGAAGCCAAGCGTCGATACAATCAAGATGAAAAGTGTGCGAACATAGAGGTAGAGTGCGTACATAATCATGATCTTCGAATTCAAGTAAACAAACGGCGCAGTCACGGAGAGACTCTTGTTCGTATTTCGTTGTGTAGATGAAGAACGGAATGGTTTTGATGATGGATTCGTCTAAGCCGAAAGTGTGTGGGGCTTCGAACGTTGATGATTCGTATTGGAGTGATTCGATGTCGCCTAATGAGGAGGAGGGAGGGAGGAAACGCCGGCTATGGAAGCGTTGGATAAGGCGGTGGATGGGAGGCGAGAGGTGGCGGGTGAGGAGGCGGGAGTAGGTTACAATGACGAAGGCGGCGGCGACGACGACAACCATTGCTATTAGGGGTGGACTGAAGTCTACTGCAGGGGAGTTTGCTGAGAAAGGTGAAGATGGGGCCTGGTTGTGGTGCATAGGGGGCTGAGCTGGAGCTATCATCCTCAGGAAGAGTATGTGAGGATGGGAGCAGAATGAGAGTATCCAATTATATGTGATGTTTGTGTTAGTGAGGAGTGAGGACTCAGAAAGAGTCTCATACATGGAATGGAAAGAAGAAAGAGAGATTTCTGATGTGAAATTGGGTTTATTTTATTGCATTTTTTTCATTAATCTCATAAATGCATTTCAAAGTCAATTAAATGAATCGACCTCTAGTAATAACAAAAATCTTATTTTGATATCTTTCATCTTGTCTCATTATATTATTTATAAATTTAAAAAATATTAATTATATTGTCTTAATTTATTTTTTTTTACTAAAAACCAGCTTCATTCAAACTGAAATAATACATCGAATAATACAAATTTAAAATCGTTATAAATTTATAAGAATGAATCTGTGAACAAACTCATAACACTCACGTTAATAGCATATAAGGACAAAATACTTACAAATGTGACAACGCCTACAATTATGACAAAATTGAAAGGCTCGGAATACTCATGTCTTCGAGTCTGCGGCATTGACGACATCAAAGTCATTGATTGAATATATGTTAAGTCAAAATTAATTTGTAAATATGAACCGAACAAATACCGCATCAAGACAAGAAAACAAAATAATACTGCAATAAGACGACGAGCAACACAACGTCGTACTAAGACAACGAAATCACGAAGAAAAAGCTAAAATTATATATGAAATTACTTATTTGAATGAAAATGAAAGGAAAAAGAATTTAGAGAGGTGACTTTGAATCAAAAATTGACCCTAAAACCACCCCTCTTTAGTGGATAAAAAAAGAAAAATTAGGGTCGAAGGAAAAAGCGAGGCGCCTAAGTGGCTTTGTTTTGGTGATGGTTTATTTTGATTACAATGCTTCTAGTTAATTTGATATTTTCTGCTACTTTTAATTAACAAAACATTAAGTTTGTGCATGTTAGCATCATAGATGACAAACATTAAATGATTTGTTTGTTGGTGATTCACAACGCAACATATTTTCCCTTTCTTTTACTCGAACATCTTTTTTAACATGGTCGTCCAAAGAAACATGAAATTTTAGGGTTTCATATCTCTATTATAAATCTTCCTTATTCATCTTAATTGTGTTCATGGTAGTCGTCCAAATCTCATGTCCCCTTCATCCTAAGTCATGTGTATCATATTCTTCCAGATTACAGGCCATGTTCATTTTCAACCAAATCAAGTTCAAGGCTAACTTGTCCAAATTTTAGGTGATATTCTATTTTTGTTATATTTTGAATTTACATCAATGTCCAACACTTCCAACTCCTCCCAATGTTTAAGAACGCATCCCCGTTCACAACAATACAACCTAGTCCTTTATATAAACCAACATCACAATTTAGTTCATCGTATACTAGATCAGTGATTTCAATTTCATCATTTATCAATGTATTGTATTTTTTAAATCAATGAGTCTTTTCTTATCATTAACCTCATTGAGGACATTTTTTAAATCTACTTCAACACACTCTTTATCCGCATTTAGTTCAAGGTGGATTTTTAACGTTTATTTTAGTGGGTCTTGCAACATCATAAAAAATTATTAAAGAACCCATTACTAATTTTTCTAAAACTACAAAGTCTCAACTACTAGGTACCTCAAGTCCTTCAAACAACCCATTACTTTAAAAAATGATTAGTAATTTGAATCACATGCCGATACAAACTCAATCCTGAAGTAACCTAAATGAATAAATTCACAAAATATTCTCACATAGTGTAAGACACATTCAAATCTACTTTCCACCATATATTTGTCAAAACTAGGAAGAAAACCATAATCAATACTATAATAAAGAGGAAAACGAAAATTTTCAATTTAAACAAAAATGATGGTCTAATGCAATAACTTAAAATATGATAAAATTAAATTTTTGAAACGATGGGTGATACCTAATTATATGTTCATCGTGTTCTTCTCTAATTTAGTTTCCGAATTCAAATTAATGAACCTTAACCAAAATCGTGAAGACATTTGATTTCCAAATTTGTCTTCTTCTCTATATCAATAATCAATTATTTAAATTCGCGAAGGCAATTGTGACAAAGCAAAACCAACTACTTTTTCATTTCTATGAGTTTGTGTTCAATTCGTGAAACCAGTTTGTGAAAAAGATTAAAGAAGTGACCCCTAAAGCCATAGAAAAAACACCATCGCACATGGTTTCTCACCACCAGGTGCAAGCCCTAAACCACAAAAAAACATCCCTAAAGCCTCAGGCCACCCATACCCGCATAGGGGTGTCATGCATATGTACATTTTAATAAGTACATTGGTGTCCCGATAAAACTAACTTGAGACACACCTTTTATGATCACTATCATTTTTTTCGCTTTCTCCTAAAAATGACCAAGAAATATCCTGACTTCATGGTTAACACCATATTTGGAGGTTTCATTGACAGATGAAGTACCAGGTCCTCCCATAGAAAATACGCCATACATGTGGTGTGTAACATCCCAAATTTCTTAGATATTTATTTAATTAGCATTATTTGGTGTTTTAGTAATTGTTTGTTTTTATTTAATTGTCATATGGTATGATAATTATTTAAATGTGTGTTTTTATGTTAATTGAGCTATTGGAGTAAATAGTAGAATACTAAGATAATAGCTAATGAGTCTAATTTAGTTAGAAAGAATAGCTGGATGGGTTAAGCCCAGTTTGTGAGAAAGATAGTAAGAGAGAAATTAGGTTAGTTCCCATAACATTCATTTTGGAGAAAGAGTAGAAGGGAGAAGAGAAGAGGATTGTGAGATTCTTGAAGATTGGAGGAGTTTGAAATAGAGGTAAGGGCTAGAATCCAAATTCTTATAGGATTGCATGATTGGGTAATGTTATGCATGTTTTGTATGTAATCTCTTCATCTTTCAATTTAATGAAATGTAAATGTTAGGGTTCATGTGAAATCAATAGGAATTTGTGAATTGTTCATGTTTGAATTCTTATATGGATGACCCATGACTAGAAAAATGAATAGAAACCCAAAACATGTGATTAAATGATGTTTAAACTAAGTTTTGATGGTTAGAATCGGATTTGGTATGGTGTTAGGATGCTGAAAAACGCATCAGCGTTTTCTGGTTCTGGTGTAGAGCGTCGGGCGAGCGTTTTGCTTCGCCGGGCGAGCCAGCGTCCACAGGCTTTCGCCGGGCAAGTCGAGCAGGAGAGCGAGGGTTTTTGTGACCAAGTTACAGCCTTGGAGCCCCGGGCAAAAATGCCATGTTTTGTGAAAATTCAAATGATCGTAACTTTTGACCCGTAACTCCGTTTTATGCGTCGTTCGAAGCATTATGAAGATAATTTGATATTCTATATAATAGGATAATATTGATTGGCACTTGTTTAATTAATTATGATGTTAATTTCGAATAACATGTAATTATGAATGTATGTTATGGATGGATTGTTTATAATCAATGTTCATGAATGTATTATGTGATAATGATAATCATGAATTATGTGATTGATTGTTGAATGCTAACTGGTGTTAGATATTTGGATTGAATTTCATGTTGTGTAATATGGTGAAATATTGGAAAGATGTAATTGTGTAGTTTAAGAGATAGAGAGGTCGTCTTAAATGCATGGGTCTTGTTTTGTTGCACACGTACACAAGCACGAGTCTTTGAAAGTGGCAATGTTGGGTAATCTCGCGAAGGTTATTTACTTGTTCCAAATCTAACACCAAATGAAATTTGAAAGCTTAACGAGAATGGGGCTTTGAGGTGGTTATCTAGTCTATAGAGGAAAGACAATCGGCATGACCGGGAATGATAACGGATGGGATCCACATGCATATTGCATAAAGTCACACTTGAGTCGCACGTGTCGGTGTGAGATATGTTTTGGCGTGATTTGTAATTATGTTTGTGTGGAATGATTATTTGTTGATTGATGCGTATATGTGGAAATTCGTGAAGTGATAATTGTATACTCGATGATATCTCATATTTGGATTACAATTTGTTGAGTTTGGTAATTAGATATGATTACTTGAATGATGGAACTTGGTTGTTTAATGATAAAACATGTTAACTTTGATGTATGGTTATAAAGGCATGTGTTTATGAAGAGTTATGAATTGTGAAATGTATGCATGTTTAGATGGTGCATTTCCCATTATTATGTTTTCTATAATAATTTGAATGCTCACCCTTTTGTTTGAATGTTGCCCTTTGTTGGTAACGTGCAGGATCAGACGAGTAGTTGGTTGTTCGAGGTTTAGCCGGAGAGCTTCCGAGTTTTGTTATTTGATTAGGTAGTGAGTCGATGCTCTGGTCATGTAACATTTGGGGGGGGGGAGGGTTCTTTGGACTTATGCTTATGTTTGGATATTGCTATTTCCTATGTTTTGTTGAATATCCGGATGTATTTGTTTGATATCTTGGATATGTTGTTTTAAGGCTATGTGGCCTAGATTGTGAATTTAAAAATAGCATGTTTGGATATGTTAATTTGAATTTGGTAGATGAATATAGTATAAGATATATTCATTGAAACTTTTAATAGCAATTCAATTTTTTTCCGCAAGCGTTTATGCATAATGTATGAAAGCATGAGATTTTAAATTTGTGTTACCACATGATCTTTGCATATTATGAATGTTGTATGTATGTTATTTTGGGATTTTCATTTTATGGAAATCAACATATGTCGCCCTTTTTCCTTATACATGATTACTCTATGAGATTGTATGATATATTTGGGGTTAGAAAAGGGGTGTTATATGGTGAGTTTGAAACTAATATCCATAGGACTTTCCAAATATAATCGGAGATGACCTGGGGCCAACATCATTTTCTATAGCAGTGACATCGCAAGAGCCATCCCTCATGACAACGACCTCGTGGTCATCACTGTGCAACATGGTAATTAGGATATAAATTGAGTCTCGATAGACCCTAGAAGCTCAGTTGACATTATATTCTAGAATGTCGTCCAAAAACTCCAACTTGATCCTGGCAGCATTAAGGCATTATAGAGTTCCCTCGTAGGTTTGTAAGGCCAACATGTGCAAGTAAGATGTCACATAATCCTAGAGACAACCTGTCATGTGGGATTAGATTCCAAGGGGATTGAATTTAACTATCTTATATTGAATGTTTCATCGCCCTATAACGTTATCCTTGGCATGCCAGCCATTAACTCGTTATGACTTATGAGCGATTATATTCACCCAATACTTGGTCTTAAAATACCTGTTACCATGCAGGTGAGTCAGAACGGTTCAGGGAGACCAACAAAGTGCCCAAGAATGTAACCATAGTAGCATGGAGATGGGGAGGGAAGATCTTGCCCACGAGGCTGCCCCATTTTTTAAAGAATAAAACACATACATTTTTAGTTGGGATCCTAGACTGTGCATGGATAACGAAAGACTCACGCCGATAGAGGATCTAAAATAGGTTCAGATAGGTCGTATGGTTCACTAAGTTGCAAAGATAGGCACCTCACTTTTTGGAGAAGAATAATATGAACTAGTCGACAACCTCATTAGAAACATTGACTTGTTCACCCGGGCCTCATCCGACATGACGGGGATAAATATCAAAGTGGTGTGACATAGCCTTATCGTCAACCTTTTCGTAAAACTACTATAATAAATAAATATGAAACTTGGAGAGGAGAAGAGAGTCGCCATTAACGGGGAGGTAATTAAGCTAACAAACATCAATTTCATCATAAAAACGAAATACCCAACCTAGTTAGCTAATGTAGTGTTGGTGAACAAAGCATTGAACAAGTGACACATGTGTGTGGACGTCACCGACCTCAATGCGACTTATCTCAAGGACCCTTATCCCTTGTTGGATATTGATCGCATAATTGACTGGTCTTCTGGTTAATGTACATTGAGCTTTATGGATGCTTATTCAGGGTACAATCAAATCAACACGAATCCCCTTAATGCACAAAATATGGTGTTCATGTCAAACCATGGCAATCATTGTTATAATGCCATGCCTTTCTGCCTCAAGAATGTTGGTTCCGCCGACCAACGACTCATGGAAGTTATATTCTTCTACCAGGTATAGCAGAACTTGGAAATCTATGTCGAAGACATGATAGTAAAGACTATAAAAAGGCACAGTCACACTTCAAACTTAAGAGAACATCATGCAATCAGTCAGGAAATACAATATGTTGTATGCACTTTAATTCCACCAATTGCTCTTTTAGGGTGCATGCAGGAAAGTTACTAGACTTCACGTTAACAAAGAGGGGGCATTAAAGAAAACTCTGATAAGTTTTTGGCTTTCTTTGACATGATAAGCCATTCCAACATTAGAGAGGTGAAGCAACTAATGGGTCGCCTCACATCTTTATCTCGCTTTTTCTTCTGTGCGAGTGACAAGGCTTTTCTGTTCTTTGTTGGCTTGAAAAATAAGGAGAATTTCAAGTGGACATGGGAATGCGAGGATGTATTCTCAAGAATAAATATGCTCATCACATCACCACATATCCTCACTCTCCCAAAAGAAGGGTCACCTTTTCTCCTATACCTTTTAGCCACATTCCACGCGATGAGTTCGATATTCGTCCATAAAGGTATGTACTTTGTAACATATGGGGGTGGTTCTGATTCTATCGTGAGTATCATATTTTTTAGTTTTAAATTTAATCCTTTCACCCCCACCTCAAAGGTCGACTTTTCCCTCTTAACATCAATAATTTCCCAAGTTTCATGGTCCTCTAATTTTCTCATTTTCTAATGCCTCATCGCACCTTTTTGTTTGGGTGTCCACCTTAGTTTCCACAAACCTTTGTGGGAAAATAATCGGTGGTTTATAGAGAAAAGGAACAACATTTGACAACCTCCCATTCAGGTGGTGTCGGTGAATTTTTCTCAATCTCTATTTTTTCTCACCATAACTTTCCTCAACCTCATTATTAATAAAACACACAGGACTTTAGGGCCATGAATCATATCTTAGATGTTTTTGCACGACTTAAGCATTTATATTATGAGAATTTCGACATAATTTATAGAAAAATAGATTACTATGGACAATACCTACTTTCGCCAGCGTATTATCCGATCTCTAACAAATGGGACGCTCGTCAGCTATCGCTCGCGCAAAAGTGTTTGTTAGTGATCGTTACTTTTCCACGACTATTAAAAACATAATATTTCTCAATCTCATTCGATCACTTTCGTGACTCAGACTTAATTGTCTAAAAACTGCACTCCGACGTTTATACTCATCCTTTCAGATCAAGATAAACGCCTAAAAACACTTTCATTTTCGTGACAAGGTTTTAATTAAAAACTTAGTATTTAAAATAAAAAGGATGAACTTCTCGTAATTGGCTCAAGTTGAAATTATACATAATCATAGACATGGTTCACGACCCATAGTCCCTAGGGAACTACTCACTCATGGTGGGGGAGAATTCAGTTAAAGTAATTCTTACGGATGAAAACATACTTAATAATAAATGTAAAGTAAAGCGATAAACACAACTTTAATAAGGAAAAAACTTCAATATAAATTGATCCAGCTACTTCAATGGAGACTTAAGTACAAAACTTGGAAAACTAGAATGTGTGAATTGAAAACAAAATAAAAAATGGATAAAACTCAAGACTACCTATGAGTTTTTATATCAAATTTTAAACATGGAAAATATCTCATTGATTCAATTGCAATTGCAATTAGATCATAAAAATCAAAAGTCTCAAAACATGTGGAATTAGACCTGAAAAAGGAAACAAATCTAGAGAAAGTGCGTCTGCTTGTTAAGGCTCGTAATAGCCATTAGGGATGCTTGTAGCAGGTCTCTAGATTTTGGCTTGGGCGCCTCTTTTTAGAGGAATGAATGGTCATGCCTGTTACTGTCCGTAATAGCCATTACGGGTGGCCGTAACAGGCCCTTGGTTTTTTGTATGAGGAATTTTGATTCTTCGCCTTTTCCCGCGCTTTGTCCATTTATCGTCCTTCCTTTACTTAAAATATGTGTTATAACCTAGAAACAAAGGAAATGCAATATCCAACCATAAAATATAATAAAGTGAAAGAAAAACGAATAAAAGCGATGAAATAACCAAGTACTTATCATATACTTATCACATACTCCCTCCATTCCTATTTATAAGTGATCTTTATGAGTCAGAACAGGTGGGCCAACAACGACGACGTTATCTTCGATGATGGTTAAGAAAAATAGGGGTTGTACCTGCAAGGAACTCCATGCCAAAGTAAGAATAAGGGCAAAGGTACAACAGAAAGTATAGGTTTGAGAGAGAGAGAGAGAGAGAGTTAAATACCTCGCCCTCCACGAGGTGAGGGTTATTTATAATGTTCTCCTTATAGTTTAACCATTGGGCCCGATATTTTGGGTTTGATGCGATTCTAGGGCCCCGCGTTCTAGCGTGTTCCTTTGGCCGGGGTGATGGAGCGTGCCGGTGAGAACGATGGTCCTCCTTGATTTTCTTGGCAAGAGTAGAATGCGGCTCGCTCCGGGGAGGAGAGTGGTGGCACTTCTTGGATGCCAAGGCTTCTTGCTCGGGACGAAAGTGTCTTCGAGGAGGGGTTCTAGAACGATGTTTCTGCTTTAATGCACCAATCCTGCCATTTTGTTGTTAGATTAAGGCATTAGTCTGGTTCAAAGCTGTGAATATGACAGCCACAGTCGGTTCAGCGTTAGGCGGCGCTACGCCCAAAGGGATGTCGTTGGAAATGTGATCTTGATGGTTCTTGCCACTGATATTCCCATGGTGGAGAATGGGGGTATCACCTGCATCTTATCTGGAGGGAGATGTAGTGAGGCCATCCCGGAGGTGTAGCTTGTCACCGTCTGGAGGCGGCACGATCAGCTCAACATCAATTTTATCAAGCTGGCTAAGGGTGATATTATGAGCATAAAGATTCTCGTTGTTGTTGGCCATTAAGTACAAAAGTTGAGAGCTTTGGTTTCTGAGTTCTTTGATGTGAAAGAAGATGAAAGAAAAAGAAACAGGGGAAGCCAAAGTTCCCACAGACGACGCCACTGATCTTTATGAGTCAGAACAGGTGATCCAGCAATGATGGCGTGATCTTCGGTGATGGTTGAGAAAAAAAGGGGTTGTACCTGCAAGGCACTACGATGCCAAAGTAAGAACAAGGGAAAAGGTACAACAAAAAGTATAGGTTTAAGAGAGAGTTCAATACCTTGTCCTCCAGGAGGTGAGGGATATTTATAATGTTCTCCTTAGAGTTTAACCATTGGGACCGATTTTTTAGGTTGGACGCGATTCTAGGGTCCAAAATGCAGGTGACGTTAGATTAGTCCTTGTTTATTCGGGCAAAATGAACTAGCCGTTAGCGAGGATGAGAGTATCAGCGTGCTTGGATGATCCTTTATTGCGAAAGAGCCATAGTTCACACATGCTCGATAGGTGGGCAAGTGGGAAGTGCAACCCTTGCTTGCTCAAGTATATGGATCCATGCTTATTGGGACGGTCTATGAATAGGAGTGGATTGAGCCAATTCTGAGAATTGAGCTAGTCCAGAACAATAAGCAAATTTTAACTTTTTAGATTCATTAAATAATTGATGTATCTAACCTATATATATTCTAAATATATCATTTATTCAATGAACTAAAAAAAAATCAGAATTTACTTAAAATAAGATTGGAGTCACTCTGGCTAGCTGAGTCAACAAAGGATCACTTTGCAAAATTCTAACACTTGTTGCTTAGAGCAGACTATCAAATCCGATCCGTCCAATTTTATAAAGTGAAATCCAACGGTAGCCCTTCATACCTCATCAGTGAGACAAAAATACCCATTTCTGGATCTCTCTCAATTCACCTTTCCTTATTCCCCATTCAATCCTTCTCCTCAACAGTTTCATCTCTTCTTACCGCAATCACAAACAAGCGAAATCAAATCCCACACCATAATCTTCCCGATGGGCGAGATTAAGATGGAAGACATGCCGCTACCGGCGCTGTTCGAACAAGCAAGGAAGATCCACGCAACCGCCACAGAGTTTGGTGCTGACCAGGTACACCGTTTGTTTTTTCTTTTCTTTTTCGTTTATAGTGTATTTGTGTTTGTTAATTGAGTTTGGGTTTTTGGTTGGATCAGGAGCTTGTGAAAAAAGGATGCGAGGCTTTGAATAAATGCGAGGACATGATTAACAAGCTTGGTTTGTTTTCTGCTAACGAAACCAAAGAGGATATCAGCACCACTGATCTCAAGTATATTCTGGTACTTGTTCTTCTGTTTATTGTTATTAATTTTCAAATTAATTTTGTAGTAACATTGCTATTGGTAGAATCTAGTTTTGAACACAAGAATCATACAAAACAACTGAACAAAATATGTTTGAATTGACACTTTAAAGTAAATGTCCTATGAAGTTGTGCAAAGGGCAATGTTTGGATGGATTTTTAGGCCACTTGTGAACCATCATTGATAGCAATTGATGAAGGTGTATGAAGGTCTTGCTCCTAGATAGATTGTATAGGAAATACCTAATTCTCGTGCAATTGTTACTGCCACGGTATCGGGAATACTACAATTGATGATTCATCCTAAAAATATTGATCAAATAATGGAAAGTTACTGTTAGAAAGATGGAATTAAACACAAATTTGTCTGATATTAACAAAGTAGTCAATAGCGGTGCTATCCTGCTATAGCGGAACGAGACCGGCTTCTATGGGAAGAGCCTTAACAGTGCAGAACACTATAGTAGCCACTATAGGGTAAATAGCGGGTAGGAGGGCGGAGTGGTTCCCGGTCCTGAGCAGTTTCTGTCCTGCTCAATGTTGTGAAACCCGTAAATCGGATTAGGATCGGGAGAAGGGTAATAGTTCGTAACTCGGATAATCGTAACACGGATCGTAAGATCCTACCAAAATAGATGACCATAGATCGGAAAAGGATTGTAATACAAAACCGTAGGATCGTAACCTCAAACATAAAGATTAAAATTCAAAACTCAAACAATTCAACATGGAATTCAAACAGAAACAAATCACATAACTTGAAACAAAACAAATCAAATAAGTTCAAACAGAAGCAAATAATTCAAACAGAAGCAAATAACTTAATCCTAATGTAAAACTACTACTCTAGATATCTAGGATATTATTCAATCCTAAATCAGGGAAATCATCCTCCATATGATCTTCATTCTCATCAATTTCATCTTCAGCATGACCAATGTCATTAGGAATCTCCAAATCATCTCCTAGTGCAGCACCAATACCACCATTAGCATTTTCTTCTCCAACTTCAATTGGAGCATCCAAGTCCGAATCTGAATTATCTTCAACATTATCCACAACCCATTCATAATCAGAAGCAAGATCATCAATGTCATAATCCTTTCCTTTCCTAGCTTGCTTCTTCTTGTTTAGTCTTGAATTTACCATCACAAAGACCACATCATTCATGGTCTTTTGCTTTAAACGATTCCTTTTCTTGGTGTGGACCTAAATATTTATAAAATTAATTAAAACACAATAATTTAAAAAACAAAGTACAAATTAGTTTATAAATTTTAAAATCTTACTCTCTCAAAGGCGCTCCAATTACGTTCACAGTCGGATGAGCTACATGTCAAGCTCAATATTCGAATAGCAAACCTTTGCAACTCCGGACATGTATCACCATACGATTCCCACCACTGTGCCGGAGTTTTGGTCTTAAGTGCACATGTAGCTAATTCACTACCAAACATTCCAACTTTACTTTTGAATTCCTCCAATTGAGCATCAATCTTAATTCTTTCATCCCTGATTCCCACCATCCTTTTTAAGCACTCATACATTCCCTCCTTAACTTCATAATCAACCTTAAAAGTAGGACTATAGTGCATCACAGGGTTAAGGTAATAACCGGCAGCATGCAATGGCCTGTGCAGCTGTTTATCCCATCTTTTGTCAATGATTTCCCATAAGGTAGTGTAGCTAAGAGAGACAAAAAAAATAGAAATAATTATTCCATTGAAGTGTATAAATTTCAAAACCAAACAAGTAAGTGAAAAATGAAAGATAATTACCTCTGAACCCCGTTGAAGCCAGTTTGTATCTTCTCTTTAGCTTGATCCATTGCTTCATAAATGGATCCCATGGCTGGCTTTTCATCAGAGTCTACCATGCGCAGCACACTGATTAAGGGAAATACACCCCTCAAACAGATGATGATATTTTTCCAAAATCCCTTATCTGTAATCTGATTTTCAACAAAAACTCCATCATTCGACTTTGAAAAAGCACTAGATTTCCACTGCTGAGATGTGAACATTCTTATCAATGCTCCCTTATTGTCATTCAAGCATCCTAAGGTCAAATAGGAAGTCGCAAAGCGAGTGGCAGCGGGTCTAATCAAGTCTCCACCTTTAGTAAAATGATGCAATAAAGACATAAGGCCAGTTCTTGAATAGATATAAGTTGTAATTCTTTTACCAGTAGCGATTGTCTCCTTGTGGAGGGGTATGTTTTTCTCAAAATCCTCCAGCATCAAGTCGATGCAGTGAGCGGCACAAGGTGTCCAATACAAGTGCTTCCGCTTCTGCATCAACAATTCGCCTGCTGCCTTATAGTTTGATGCATTGTTCGTGACGACTTGAACAACGTTTTCTTCCCCAATCTCATCAACGATCTCGTCCATCATCTTGAATACTTTATCAGCTGTCTTGGTGATGTCTGATGCATCAATAGACTTAAGGAAAATAGTTCCCTTAGGACTATTTACCAAAAAATTAAGTATAGTTCTCCTCCTTCGGTCCGTCCACCCATCTGTCATAATGGTGCATCCTGTTTTCTTCCAAACAGCTTTATGTTCTTCCAAAATCAGCTTTGTTGCTTCAACCTGTTTTGATCAAATATGTCACCCTTAGCTCATGGTATGATGTTGGCTTAAATCCTATACCATGTCGGGCAATAGAAGCACACATCTTCAGAAATTCTTCACTCTTCACCGCATTGAAAGGAATAGCATTGTTGTAAAAGAAAGAAGCAATATCCATGCATGCATCTTCCCTCACACTCTTCTTGAAAATGCTATTGATAGTAGTTTGATTGTTCTTTCTCTTAAAAATATTGGCTGCACCATCAGCATCTGCAAAGATTTTTCTTTTTCCGGTTTCATCCGCCGATTCAACAATGACATTAATTTGTTCCTCAAACTCTGCAGTTTGTGTCTTCTTAACAAGTTTTTGTTGCAAGGATGCAACAACATCCCACATCTGAACCTTAACTTCAATTGGAACGCATAAGCAGGCTACAACATCCTTTTGTGTTCCAGCCAAATGGTGCTTAAAACGGTAAACACCTCCTGAGATGATCTTCTCACAGTATTTGCATTTGATTTTCCTTCTAGTTGCATCTACTGCAACACCATGGTTCCAAGCAATGTCACTTTTCATTCCAGCAGTGTTACTATTCTGTCTAACATTACCTCCAGTTCCAACACGGACAATTGTTGCAGAACTTGCAGCAGAACTTCCACCAATCACAGGTTGTGAAGACATTTTCAGAATTACAAATCAAATGAGGGTGAATAACAGGGGAAACAGAACAAAGAGGTAACTGGTAGTATGGTGACAGAGAGGGAGATAATTTGGTTTTATAGTGAGAGATGGAGGGAAATGTTTGTTCACTTGGAGAGAAAAATGTGTCCATAACTCATCAACTGCTTGCTTCAAATTTAGAGAAAAAAGTTGGAAGGCCACGATGGATCAAAGAAAGAAAGCTTTAATTTTTTATAAAAAAAAAAGGAAAATGAAACGGTGGAAGGCCACGATGGTTCAAAGAAAGAAATAAAGCTTTAATTTTTTATTAAAAAAAAAGGAAAATGAAACGGTGGAAGGCCACGATGAAACGTTTAAATGATTTCTGAACTTGCTGAAGCAGGAATATCATAATACTGAGATAGTGGGGCCAAGAAAGAAAGGTTTAATCTAAAAAAAAAAAAGGCAAATGAAACGGTGAGTTTCATCATTAATGAGTCTTAGCCCTAAAAAAAAACAAACAAAGGAAACGTGGCTTTTAATACAGTTCCAAAAAAACAAAAAAACAAAGCAAAGGTGGGTTTGTGACCCGACCCGGAACCCTAAACAGATCGGAACGCACGCCGTTCCTGCGATTCACCGATCCGGCGCCGATCCTCTTCTCCGGCGATTCTGATCACGATTTCGCTCGATCATCTATGGGTAAAGCGCAAACTCGTGCGATTCAGCGAGTTGACTCGCGATTTTGACAACACTGGTCCTGCTATCCTTTTCCCTTTGAAAAACTGAAATTACCCATTAAATTTGAATTGTTTTAAGAGTAATTTTGTGTTTTTCAAACAAATTTCAGTTGAGACTCAACCCTAACCTTCCTTCACCGAGGTTTTTGTCCTTCAGTAGTTCCAAAGAAAAATTACAAGTCCTCCCTCACCTCTCTCTGCACTTCGCTCTTCCCTTTGCACTTCATATGTTTGTAATTATTATTCATGTAATTTGTCCAAAAAGTAATCAAATAGAGGTCATCATGCTATAAGCTATCCCGCTGTCCCATTTTTGGGGTTGGCCGCTCCGTGCCGCTATCCGGGATTGACTATTCTGGTTATTAATTTCATAAAAATGTGTCTCCTCAATTTTTAGAGCGGTCAAATTGCTCAAGATAAAATATGGATTGGGCATTCTAATCTGAAGTATTGTGCTTGCCTTAGCTGGTGATGAATACATAAATCTAATATCAAAGATCCAACCAATAATATGAAAACTGTAGGTTTGTAACTGAATTAAATCTCCAAGGCTTTTAAAATGTAGGAATAATTTTAATATAACAAGGATAGCAACAGAGTAAGAAAGAAGAAAGATAGAGAAATTCTTAACCGGGAGATGAAAGAGAATGCACACTGAAGTGTGGAAGGTCAGGAAACGAGTGAAACCCGGAAAATCGATTACATTGTTTCCTCTCAAACATCACTTAAAAGGAATGTGCACAACATCTAGTACTGTTAAATTAGCATGTATGCATAAATTCTATCATGAGCTTGCAACCCTTTTACTTGAGTATCTTAATGTGTATTACTATTAATATGGTAAAGCTGGACAAATATGCTATGGAATATTTGTTTCATCTATGTTACCTTCCACGTTCATACTACTGAAGATAGCTGATGAATTAATGCTCATATACTTATATCATTATCAATTGTTTGTTATAATCTCTCAGGTACCATATTATCTTGCTGAGTTGACCGAAAAAATAGCACAAGATGACAGGATACAGATTCTAAAGGCTTCCCAAGCAAAACTAAAGGTGAGAGCTGATCTGTAGAAGGAAACACCTGGCCCACCCCCAACAACTAATTCAACTTAATATGCACAATTCTTGTTAATCTGTAATATTATTTTAATTAATGACCTTTTATTGAAACTTACTGAAAAACCTTTTTTTTAGGAATTTATCTCATTTTGTGAGGCAATGGAGCTTGTCCCAAAAGAGGAGTTAGAATCTTATATGCAAGGGGTACCAAAATCTGTTGCTGATCAGAGGGCCAGAAAGGTGTTACTTTCTTTTTCAATGCTCTGATATGATTTTTAATTTATACAACTCATACATTATATGTTTGTACATTTAACCCTTCTTCCCATTATTCCCTTGATATGAAAATGGAACAAGCAGATTTGAATGCTCATGATTAATTTATTTAATAATTTTGCATCTGTTATACAGATAGCTAGATTTAAACGACTAAAAGCTGCAGAATCAAAGTTGTTGGAAATAAAAGAGCGGAAGGAAAGGCGTGGGCGTTCTACTAAAGCAGCTGCCTTGTCCGCCCCTGTTGAGGCAGGTGAGGAAGAACTATTGGATGATGACGGGGAAGAAGAAAGAGAGGTTGGTATCTTGATCTGATTCTCATTTCAGCTCAGTGCTGCTAGTCTCCATTACTGCTACTTTGTTTAGCGGGTTTATGCTTTATGATTCCTTTTCTGAAAATCTGCTTTTGCCCGGTGGATTTACCCACCATTAGATGGGCTTAAAATAGGTCTGTGCGATCTATATTGGTCCTATATATTGTCTGACTATCTTGTGACTTATGAAGTGGACTTTGGCGATTTCACTCTTCCAAAAGCATGTCTTATGTATAAACAATGCCTGCTCATTATTTCATTCACTTATTTTTCTTCTCCTTTTCAGGCTTGGAATACTAGCATATCTTTGGCGATCTGTAAGGTTGGTTCATACTTATGCAACTTCTCCACTTGTTGAAACTTATTTCCATTATTCTCATCGTTGTCTCGCAATGTTCAGGCATTTGATCTTCTAGAAATGATAAAGAAAGAGGAAGAGATGCTCTCTGCTGTAAAAGATAGACAATCCAAGGTAATAAAATGCTTAGTATCTTTACTGAATGTTTAGTATCCTAACTGACGCACCATAGTCCTTTTTACCTTGTTGGCTATGGGTCTATTACCAATATTTTATACTGCCATTATTATGAAGTGGCAAAAATTAAGATCCCATTTACTTTCTTAAAGCGTTTTCTGTTTTTATTTACTAAAATTTATGTTCATTTTAAATTGCTAATAAGAAGATGGAAGACTCATGTAATGAACAATTGTGATAGAGGGGAGATGGAAAACATGCTAGAATGAGTGCATTTTTAGAAAAAATGAAAACAATGTTTGATATTTATAACATTTTCTAAAATTGCTATAATTATTTTCAAAATTTGTAAATGTGCCCTAACTTTTTTTTAGACTTGTACGTTTCACATTTCACAAGCTAGTTCTGGAATATCAGGCTTTGAAGCATATGCATCTGCTGTGAATCTAGGAGATATGTTCTGTTTAGAAGCGGAGTCGGAAATTGTACATCTGCAGAATTAAATTTGGTTTTATTCATTGTTTCTTGTGATTTTTTCATGTTTTAGGATGGAGACCAGCAGTTTTCTAAGGATGTTCTTGATGAACGTGCAAAGAAAGCAGAAGCATGGCATCGCAATGCTGCAGTTCGCGCACAGTATACTAAGCCCTCTCCACCAATCACATGTGCTACTTTTGCCCAAGATGTTCTGGAAGGAAGAGCACAAGCATCACAAGCACATGATCACAAACACCAACCACTGATATTTGGACCACAAAGCCTTGTGAATGGAAGTTTTACGAATGAGAGAGAAAGATTGGCAGCCCAGGTCTTCCAACCCAGTCATAGGTACATATTTAACCCTTCTATCAATAAAATGCATATTTTCTTGGCTAACAAAAGGCTTTGTAATAGGGAAATGTAAAAAGTCTATTAAAAGACTTTCTGCCCGAAAGGAAGTGAACTTTAATTCCCATACAGTTTTGTAGTTCTATTACCTAGGAATGATAGAGGATCAGTAGTAACGCCATCACATTTTTTGAGATGCTAACTTGAATATTTTGTTGAAGGATGCCAACTATGAGCATTGAGGAAGCAGGACTTAAAGAAATGGAAATAATGAATAAATGGCAAGAGACCAATATCAGACTCATGGAAGAAGCCACTTCCTCTTGGCACAATGATAGGAAGTTTAAGCCAGGTGGTGAACAAGAGGAGGAGGATGAAGATGATGATGATGCACAGGATAGAGCCAGAGCTTTGGATGATTGGAAGGATGATAATCCACGGGGTGCAGGAAATTCAAAACTTACCCCTTGTGGCTAACTGAATCTATTCTTCTCAGGTTGATGAATAATGAGCTAGAGATGAATCCATGATTGTCGCGTAATCTCATTATTTATAGTTTTGATCCTACTGTGTTAGTAAAGATTATGTATACCTGGATATTTATCTGACTACATGTGTATATTTTGAGTGCAGCATAGGGTCTTTCTTCATCTTATGATTTCCATCTTTACACGGATTTATATAACTATTCGTTTAATTTTCTATATAGCTTTCCAACCAATTTCACAAGAATTGAGATTTCCTCAAAAATGAAAATGATGCCTCACAAAACATTTTAATGGTTTTTCTTGTGATAATAGCAATATTTTGAAGTTGTTTTACTACAACATTGATAACACAATTCATTGAAGGACCACAATGAAAATAGCTTAGAGAAAACATCTGATTTTTTTAATTAATTATTGTTTGCAATGTCAAAATATTAGGTTAAAACCCAGACCAAAGAAAATGGCTGATGTAATGCTATAATTTGTGATATTGTTTTTAATGTGTGATATGTTTTTGGTGAAACTATAATATTTATGAGATATCACATCAAATTGCTGGACAAAAACATCAAAATTGAGATACGTGTGGGATCATAGAATATGACTCTTTTTCATAAGCTTTATTAATACTAATTTTTGCCTTCTTGTCATACTGTTTGTAGTGCACGAATTTGGCTATTTGCCTATTCTAATCTGGAGGATATTTTAGACAGGTGTCTAAACTAAAATTAGTATGATTGAATCCCTAAATTTCTCAATAGTTTATAATTAAATATTTAAATCATTATTTCTAATTAGGTTCCTCAACTTTAAATAATTTGTAATTAGATTTTAAATTCAGAGATTTAATTATAAATTAAATTTTTATTTTTGACAAAATTATGAATTAATTAAAAGTTCAGTGAAGACTTAATTAATTATGAATTATCTTAGAGTTTCTAAATTTAGTAGAAACTTTTGTAGTTCAAGAACTTGGTTGGGGAGTACCTAAAAGAATAACATTGACAAGGAGCATCAAGAAATTCTCCCACCAATACTAAGATATTTTAGATCGATAAAAAAATAATTTTACTTTAATATCTTAAAAAAAAAAAATTTATTGATTTTTTTGACAAGTTTTTTTATTTTTTTTTTTAAATTTCATTTTTATGAATTAAAAGAGTAATTTTAACATAGAGTAATTTAAAAATTATTATTAAAAAAATGTAACACGACAAATTACATAAGTTAGATACTTTCAAAGAAATCACAACAAATAGTATGTGTCAGACTAATTGATATAAAAAAAATTGAGGGAGTATTCAATAATTCTCATTATGTTAAAAGTTCTTTAAAATATTTTTATGTTAATTATTTATTTATTAAATAATTTATTATTAAATTTAATAATTATTTTAAAATAATTTTATTAAGTTTAATTAATTATTTAATAATTTATCTTATATATGAGGTGATATTTTAATTGTTTATATATTTTATGAATAATTATATTAATAAATTAATAATATTGAGATTAATCTTAACAATTTTTATACTCATTATGTTATGGTTATATATATATATATATATATATATATATATATATATATATATATATATATATATATATATATATATATATATATATATATTTTTATATTTGTTGAATTTAAAATTAATATAAAGTATTAATATTATTATTTAAATAATTTTAAAAATATGATTGTATTTCAATACATTTTAAATATAATATTTTAATTATAAGTAGATAAAATATAAATACAATTTAATTGGAGTAAGTGTTAAAAATAAAAAGATGTAAGTTAATAAAATCCATAACTCAATTAATTAAAGAAAACAGTTTTTTATTAATTGAATCAATGCATGCTGCACAAGCGTACAGTAACGGGAAATAGCAAACTTTCGTGCTAAATTTCAGTATGTTATTTCTATCAACTAATTAATTAAGTTTTTATGTTTATTTTATTTTAAGTTTTTTTCCCATTTTTTCTAAATAACCATCTTTCTCAATTTTATTTCTAAATTACCCATCTTTCCCAACTATATACCAAACTATCATGTTTTAATCAAAAAAATCTTTTTCAGCAAAAAACACGCCTAGATCAATTGGCGCATATGTATGGGCTCGCTATATACATGTGCCAATTCTATTGGTATCTATGTGTATTTGTTATTTATATGCATACGTCAATTGGTCTAACGCCAATGTGTATTCATTTTTATTTTATTTTGTTATATGTATGCGTCAGTTGGTTTGACGCTTAAATATAACTTTGAAAGTATCTTTCAATTAGTCTGACACATACTCTTTGTTGTGATTTTTTTTTTGTTGAAATATGAGTAGTTTGGTATATAGTTGAGAAAGATGGTTATTTTGAAATTTAAGTTGAAAATTTGGTTATTTCAAAAATTCTTTTTTATATTGTTTGAAAATCGTGTTCTCAGTTCGATTAGTGTCGTTGTTTTGTTATTATCTTCATTACTGTAACTCTGATTTGCACAAAATCAACGCTAAAATGACTAGGTGAATATAAGCAATATTTTCATCAAGTTTGGATTTTGTTTTCGGGTAATTTTATTTTATTTAATTTCAAAATTGACATTTTTTTAGTGTATTTTAATATTCTATTTTTAATTTACTCATAGATTATTGGAAACGAAACAATTGAAAAATCACGAGTCGAGGGAGCAAAAATTCTGCATATGAATTTAAGTTAGTATGTGAATCAGTGAATGAATGATAAAGAAAAGATCCCGCTCATTGTGACAATTAAATATAGGTTGGAATCAAAATGCACAATGTAAAGGCTCTTCTCCATACAACTAGAAATTAAATATGGAATTAAGAGTCCGTTGAATATTGTATGCCATTTGGATGCTTTAAGATTTTTTTTATAATAATAAAATACAATAAGATTAAGGTGTTTGCGTTAACTAAATAATATAAAAAAATGATATATTTATCAGGTGGTGGAAAAACCGGTTAGTAGGGTGATGATTGCCCCACTTAGTAGGGTGTCTGCCTAAATGGCGAGATTGACTATTAAAAAGTTATGATTCTAGTCATGTGCATGATGATGTGCCGTTATTTAGACTGTATGATTGTCTAAGTGACGAGATTTGTCTAAGTGTGGTGCTTACATCTGCATCATCATGACATGACATATACATTTCTGTGTGGTGTCTTAATGGTAGATTGTTTCCGTGATGACATTTCCAACCATATAGTCAATCACTTTACAATCTTCTCCACCCCTAACTCTTGGCAAGGCAATGGTCTCATCGAGTAAACTATTCTTAGGCTTGTGGACAATAGTCTTAACATCATGCTTACCTCCTATTAGAGTTTGACCTAACTCATTCTTACAAAACCGGTTAGTAGGGTGAGGATTACCCTCACTTATAAGTACATGTTTAGGCCATATATTATCTGATGTGGGACTCTTAACACACCCCTAGGACTAGACAACTGGAGCGTGGAAATAAATGGTTGGTGGCCCGATAGCTGAAACCATAATAGGTGGCCCACCAGATCTTAAACGAGGCTCTTGATACCATATTAAGAAATATGGTTGGGCCTAACTCATCCCTACAAAACCGACTTGGTAATGTGAGGAGTGTCCCTTTATATTTACTCTTTCAATGCTCTATCTTCAACCAATGTGAGACTTTAGGGTCTTCCTAATACACCCCCTCACGCCCAACACTCTTTTGGGCTTGGTGCATGGATATTAATTAACAGTGGGTGGCCCATGGTCCGATCAATAGGATCAGATACCATATTAGAGCTTGACCTAACTCATCCTTACAAAACCGGTTTTGTAAGGATGAGTTAGGTCAAAATCTAATACCTCCATACCTTCCACTGAGGAGATTATAAAGGTACTTTTCTCTCTGAACAATGGTAGCTCCATTGGCCCAGATTCTTTTTGGGACCATTTATATCAAACCTACTCGGAGACCATTCACCTTGATGTTTGTAATGCAATCACTAACTTCTTCTCAACCAACAAAGTTCTTCCAAATTTCAACTCTAATACAATTGTATTGATTCCAAAAACTTCTGATGCAGACTCCACATCTTAATTTAGACCAATTGCAATGACCAACTACAAATTTAAAACTATATCATCTTGGCAGTTAGGCTTGCTCAAATTCTTCCTTAAATCATTTCTAAAGTGCAAATGGGGTTTATTAAGATTAAGAAAATAAAGGATTGCATCTGCATAGCTTCTGAGGTCATCAACATCCTCCATCATAAATCTTTCAATGGAAATCTTGCCATTAAAATGGATATTGTAAAAGCCTTTGACACAATGGAACGACCTTTCATCCTTAAAGTTCTTAGAGCCTTTGGTTTTTTTGCCAAACCTTCTATGATTGGATATCCACAATTCTTGATTTAGCTAAGCTCTCTATATCAGTTAATGGCAAGCAAGAATTTTTCTTCAGTTGGGGTGGTCAAGCAAGGGGAACCCCTATCTCTTCTTTCTTCTTGCCTTGCTGAAGAAGTTTTTAGTAGAGGCTTGACTAAATTGGTGACCACATGCAAACTCACTACCATTAAGGGCTCTAGAACAATGAAGGTTCCATCTCACACCTTTTATGCAAATGATGTTATGTTTTTTTGCACCACCTCTCCTTCAAACATAAAAAACTTACTGATTTTTTTGCCAAGTATGCATAAATCTTAGACCGGTTGGTCAACCCTCTTAAATCAACCATTTATAGTGGGCCCATCTCTCATTCAAGACATAGCATGATTGGTTCTTCAATTGGTTTCAACCTTGGTACCCTCCCATTTGTTTACCTAGGTGTCCAAATTTTCATAGGCAGGCTTAAAGCCTTATACTTCCAGCCCATCATTGACAGAATTAAAGTGAAACTTGCTCATTGGAAAGCCAACATTATCTCTTTTTCTAGTAGAGTGGAACTAGTTAGAAGCATTATCCATAACATGCTCATCTACCCCTTAGCATTTACTCTTGGCCTGTTAGCCTTGTCAAAAGTCTCGACAAATTGCTCAGAAACTTTGTTTGGTCAGGTAACATGCATACCATGAAGCTTGTCAATGTATATTGGAATACAGTGTGTACTCCCATTGTTGATGAAGGGCTTTACTTGAGATCAATTGCTAAGATTAATGAGGTAGCCAAGTTAAATCTTTATTGGGAAATGGTCAATTCTTCTCTTTGTTGGGATAAGTTTTTAAGAGGATGAGTTAACAGGAAGAATACTTGCATCAAATACCACATCTTTTTCTCAATTTGGACATACATCAAGCAATTTTTTTGATACTATCCTTTCCAATTGCAAGTGGTTAATAGGAACTGGTAGCAGAATAAATTTCTGGCTACATGATTTGGTGGATGTTAACATTGCCTTGCTTCTTAACATTCCTCAGGATATTTTCTACAAGGTGCAATCAACTGTTCAATATTTCATTAGCAATCCCTGTTGGAATGTTCATGTGCAGCTTCAGGCCATCTTCCCCTCCTTGCTCAACATCTTTCAAAACATTACAATTCCTTTGAACAATTTGGATGACAGACTCATTTGGAAACACAAAACCTCAGGTATGCTCTCTCTCTCTCTCTCTCTCTCTCTCACATAAAGATGCATAAATTTGTTGCTCTCCAACCACAACTGCAAAACTTTGGACTAAAGTTACCTGGAATGAAGCAATTTCCCTTTACTACTTAGCTATGGTTTCGAAACTAATTCACTAAAAAACTCCCTCTGATGATGAAGGGAGAGATGAAGGGAGATGAGAGAAATCGACACATACAAGAAAGGGTTATTTTCTTCATATTCACGTGGCTATATACCAAATTTAACACTGTTGCATTCTCAATTTTAGATTTGTATTTAAGACGTCTGATTAAATTAAATTTCTAATTAACCTGAAAGAGATTCTTATCATCTCATTCAAGTTTTTCTCGATAATTTAACGTGAAAATATAAGATAATCTAGTATCTTTCTTTAATAAAGTAAATTTTTTATTTTATTTTTATAATAACTAGTAGAAGACCCGTGCGTCCGCACGGGTAAATTTATATCTTAATGTGTATCATATTATACAAACGTAAACAAAGTCTTAAAAATTCTTAATGTAGCATATTGTATAAAATAGAAATAGAGTTGAGACCAATATACCGATAATTTGATTTACATGGTTATATAAAACAACAACAAAAAATAGAACTGAAATGACAAATAATTGTCTTCAAAATTAGTTCACAAAAAGTATAGTCCGTAATTCACCTTGTATCCTGAAAAGTATAGAAAAACAATAATAAGTATATATTTTATATCGACAAAGGTGCATAGAGTGTAAATATATTTAAACAAAGTCTCATATGAAAAATAGAAATATACCTTAGAATTATAGTTACCAATTTAGAAGTGAAACATCATCTTAGGTAGTCACCTTTAAATGTAGGACCTTTCTTTCCTTGTATAATAAAAATCATGGAAGTCCATATTAAAAATGAGTAGTATATATGAAAGTAAAAAAGGTAAAAACGATATAATGGGGAAGTATAATACCTATACAACGTTGTGGAAAACCTCTTTGAACACCACATTTGTTGTTACTTGCAATGGCAATTTGTCTTTATCATGAATTAAAATTTTCAAGCCTCCTTTGCTTTTGACTCTTGACATTGCAACATATAGTTGTCCATGGCTGAAGACGTCTTTTGGCAAATATAAACCCACATAGTCTAATGATTGACCTTGAGATTTATTTATTGTCATTGCAAATGAGACAATGATGGGGAATTGTCTTCTAATAAGTTTGAATGGCCAAGGGGATTGTGAAGGAGACAAAGACATTCTAGGTATGTAAATTGTGTTTCCTACATGTGTACCTGAAATAATCTTAGCCTCGATCACATGATTTGCTAGCCTTGTTACCGTCAATCTTGTACCATTGCAAAGTCCTTCTGATTGATCCAAATTCCTAATCAACATAATGGTTGTGCCAATCTTCAATTTTAAGCAATGATTAGGCAAACCAGACGTTTTCAAACAGCTTAAAAATTCTGGAGTCAAATGCTCAAAAGCCTCATTCTCATTTGCTTCTGATCTGTCAATAGTATCACTACTTAGAAACTCCTTCTCATCACCTATGAAAAGAGTTTATCTTTAATAAATATTAGTGGTCAATAAAAAAAATAGACTATGTAATGTATAAAGTATAGTAACCTGGAAGTAGATTTGTAATGTAATCGTTAATTTCATCGACGATCTCTATAGTTGAAGCTAGGATTGCTCGACTTTGGAGGAACTCTGGATTTGTGAAGTTTTCAAGTAGGTTTGGATAAGTACTTGTTACCATTTTTTCAATTGGATCCAAAAAATCCTGTAATAGAAATTCTGGTGGAATAGTTATTTCAGCATAACCATCATTTGGTTCTGAAATTTTTCCATCTCCCACATCTAAAATCCATTTAGAAAAACTCTCAATCTCTGCAGCATTGTTTGAATGTGATCCCGACACCAACCGCATGTTTTTTGTGAGTGTTAAAACCTTGCAATGTGCCCAAATATATGAGGCATTTATTGTAGAATGAACAATATCAGAACGAGTACCTCTAGGCACAACAGGTAGAATTTGTCTAAAATCACCACCAAATACAACAATTTTGCCTCCAAATATTTGTTCACAAGGCTTTTCTGCAGTACCCATAATATCTTTCAAGGACTTGTCAAGGGCCTCAAAACAACACTTGTTAGCCATTGGGGCCTCATCCCAAATAATCAACTTAGTTAATTTCAACAAACCGGCAAGTTCATCTTTCTTCTCAATGTTGCAAGTCGATGTTTCACATGTTGCAAGTCGATCTTTCTTCAACAAACCTCTAATAATTATTAAACCATAAGTCTCACATGTTAGACCTATTTATAGTTGGATTTGAATAATTTCTTCTATCCTATTTCTCTCTTATGTTAGGAAAGAGATATGCACAATAGTGATAACCCTAAAGAGATTTCTTGATGTGCATAAGGTATATCTTTATGCACAGTATATAAATACTTAAATATTGTTTATATTACTCAAAGTATTATATATATTACTCAAAATAATATAAAGATTACTCAAAATAGTATAAATATTACTCAGAATAATGAATATATTACTCAAAATAGTTAAAATTCGATATTACTCAGAATAGTGTACTCATTACTTACAATTAATAATTACTCATAATTAATATACGTGTACAAATAATGCATATATTATTCATGGATTATGATATTATTACTCGTTTCTAACTAAAATGTTACTCGGAACAATTTAAATATGAGAAATGCTAACGAGTGCCCCAGGGGCACTTGTTAAGAGTTTAAAAAGGTAAGTAATACTTATATTTAATGTTTTAGAAATAAAAATAACTGATTTTTTTAAAGAATAACAAAGTTTGTTTTATTGAAATTTCTTGTATTCAATGTATTGGATATTGAAGTTTGTTTTTTTATATGGAATGCTTAAAGAGTGCCCCTGGAGCACTTGTTAGCATGACCCTTTAAATATTACTCATACGAGACTTATGAACCGTGCATAAGAATATACCTTATGCACATCAACATGATCCGTGACACGAATATAATTTTATTAAATCTTATGCACAACTACAATTGTCATTTCTCTTCTAGCACAATGGAGAAAGTAAGAGGGAAAAAAAGAGTGGGTTTAAATCCTTTTATTTATTTATTTATTTATTTGTTTGTTTTAAAGAATTTGTTAAGGGAATTCACACTTACGTTAAAAAGTAAGAAATGATGAAATCTAATTTTATCACACCATGTCAAATATTTATCTGATTTTTGTTATCACGAGTTTTATTTATCGTATAATTACAAAATAAATCATTTTCGTTCTTAGTTGTCACTTTAAAATAAAATAAATAAATTTGTGAAAAAAGTTTTGCCATCATTGCTGTGATAATGATGTCCAGCTGACTTTATAATTAATTATTAAATAATAATTAAATTAGTATAGTATTTAATAATATTTCAACGTTAGCATATTAGATAGGAAATGAGCTAAGTGTTAATTCACACTTCCCCTATTTTGTATTTAAATTTGACATATATCGTATAAAAGTATTTGTAAAACTTCAAAGATAAAAAATAAATTATACGTTATTAAAAATGAAGATCTATTAATTTTTAACAAAAAATGTGAAAAGAGAATAAAATGTATTTGAAAAATTTTAAAAATAAAAAAAATATTTATCATTTAAAAATTTTAAAATGGACACACAATCAATTTTTCAATGAAAAATATGGAGTGATGGATTAAAATTGAATTTGACTATAAGAACACTGGTTTATAAATCAAATATAATTGGAAATTGTTTAGTCAAATATTTAAAAGTAAAAAAAAAAGTATTTTTTACTCAAATAAAATAGGCTTAAAATATTTTATATTATCATCTAATAAAAAATAGCAGTCTGTCATGTGACTAATATTTTTTTTTTAAATATAAAAAAAATGACTGAGAATGACGGAATACACGTAGGTTATTTTTTTTTTTTTTACCAAATACACGTAGGTTATTGATTGTCAATATTAAACTATTTTATAATCACGGGGCATATCTTATTTTCTCAATATCTAAATATTCAATAATTCACTAGTGTAAAATGTAGAATAAATAGTAAATTTAATTTTTATACTATCATTTTTTATTAATTTAATTTCTAAATTAATAAAATGAATAAAATGAATTAAATTAATGATTTATTTTTAATTCTAGGCTTTTTTGAAGAGTTCCAGTTTGAGTTTGAGTTTGAGTTTGAGTTTGAGTTTGAGTTTGAGACTTTCTTGAGACTTAAGAAAGGTCCTGCAACTTAATACTAACACTAGCAGTACCTTAATTTGTGCTACATAACCCTGGCATTCATAATTTAGTGTGATATAGCTTTTCTTCAACATGTTACACCTTTACACATCACAGCTCACAAAAGGAAACAAGTTAAAGACAAGCATGCCATGACTCTAATACAACTATGTTGCTTGCAAATTGAGAGATACACACTTAACGCAAGATATATTTTTGTCTCTCAACAAGTTATATTTTCTAGCAACTATAGGATTATTTAGGTATCAAAATGTGTAATTCAACATACTTGTAAAGTGCGTTATGTGGACAATTCCTAGGTATAATTTACGGATAAGATACGTGGTCCATATTCTATCAAATTTGTTAGTTTGTAATGATTTTGATAAAACATATGCTACAATCATGAAAAGGACCAGTTTATCAAAATTGGGTTAATCAAATTGCAAAGCAACCGGTACTTGTTCACAACTTTGATACGTTTATATAAATAGAAAACTGAAAAATATACTTTATGTTACTGCTATTTATGCATATTCAAATATGCAATGTCTCTGATTTTTTATTTATTTTATTGTTGCTAAAAAGGCTAGTCTTACAAGTCTTTTGTTTTATTATTACAAAAGTGTCTTTTTGTGTCTTCTAATAATCAAAATACAGGTAAGCAATTGTAATTGTATTGATTATTTTAAAGACAAGTTGTTGAAGATATATATGTATATATATATTCTTTTGATTCTTCAAGTTCTTTTTCTTTGTCAGAATTGGTGACAAGCATCCAGGAATCAAGTGCTTTTGCCTACTAAAATGGTTGAGAGAAAAGAGTGGGAATTGGAGGGTTGGTGGTGGTAGGAGGAGAAGGAAAAAAAATAGAAAATTAAATAAGAAAGTATAAATATTTAAAAAATTAATGAGTGCAAGATATCCACTAATCGAGTTAAATGAGCGGAAGCAATGAGATTAATCAGTGGGTGAAGACTTGAGATCTGAGAGCGTGCTCCACTCAAAGTCTTAGATTCGAATTCCATTAGTTTCAAACAATTATTATATTGGATCAGACCCAAGAGTGTGCTATGACAACTTTGACACTGACACATATCAGACACAGGACATACTATAGATCGGACCACTCTCGAAAATTAAATCAGATCATCCACTATTTATATCTACTTCCAAGAGTATTGAAAAATTAGAGGTATAGAATTATAAAAAGAATAAAATAAGGAAGGAGCATGTGGGGTTACTAGACATTAGACAAGTCTATCACTGAAAACCAGGAACCAAAATTCATAATCATGTACACCTTATTTTTCTTTCTTTCTATTCAGTTATTATAGGCTATAGAGTACACATTACAATGTGCATTTTCTTCTTCCTATTTATTTATAGAAGATACCAATTTCACATCAATTACATATCACTCTTTGCTGTTTGGTGTGACTGCTCAACTTAACTTGTCCATTGGAATTTGAAACTACTTTTTTTCTTCCTTATTCTATTTGCAGTTTCTTCCCCTTTAATTTCCATTTTTGTCCTTGGATGTGAATTGCATTGCATTAGGTAAACATATGTTAAGTTCTTCAACATTGTTTCTACTCAATTATGCATATTTTGTTTCCAATTATTGATGAATCATTTGGGATCTGTAATGTTAGGCTTATTGTTGTTGTTACTGGAATTGTCTTCTAACTGTTTGTTTTTATGTTGCAGTGAGTGATGGGTGATAAGGAAGTTTATGTTTTGGATAGAATTGGGTATGGCAAGATTGATAATACTGATGGTGATGGTATGTATCCAATGTATTTTGGTGTTTCTTGTGCATTTTTTGCACTTCAAGTCCTTAGAAAACCAGGTTTTGAAGTTGAAAAGAATTTGTCTGGAATTGTTGAGACTATGCTTCAAGGAAGTGCACAGCTTTTGGGGTTGATTGTGTGGAAAGTTCAGAAGGAAGTGTCGAATGAGGTCAACCAAAAGCTGAAAAGTGCTGAGATGGAAATTGAGAATCTGAAAAAGATTAGACACGAAGATGCAAAGGCGAATGAGAAAGTGGTTGGGATCTTTGCTGCACAAGAGCAAAGCTGGTTTAGTGAAAGACGGAAACTTCGCCAACAGATTGGTGCTTTACTGAATGAGCTAAGAGTGTTTGAGAAAAAAAAGGATTCGGCAATCGCTGAATTGGATCAGGAGTTGAAGGAAATGGAGTGTTTGGTGGAGTCAAAAGACAAGAAGATTGAAGAGGAAGAGAAGAAGAGGAAGGAGCTAGAAGAAAAGGTGAAAAAAGCTGAAAAGGAAGCAGAAGAATTGAGAGAATCTTTTCGGCATGACGCTCAAGAACATTCTTCTGATCTCAGGAAACACAAAACTGCTTTCATTGAGCTGGTTTCAAATCAAAGGCACCTTGAGGCTGAACTTGGCCGTGCTGTTAAGCATGCGGAAGCTACAAAACAGGAGCTTATTTCAATCATGGAGAATAAAGAAGAATCTGATTTGATGGTCCAGAAATTAACTTTGGAGATTGCAAAATTTCACAAAGATTTGGACCAAAAAGATAAGATTTTGTCAGCAATGTTGAGGAAATCTAAACTTGATATTGCAGAAAAGCAAATGCTGTTGAAAGAGGTTAAATTATCTAAGGCTAGAAGGAAGCAAGCTGAGCAAGAAACTGAAAAATGGAGGGTAGTTTCAGAAGGAAAACATGACAGACATTCCCTTAAGAACATGTTGCTGAATTTGAGTTCTAGGAAGGATGTTTTTCCTAGTGCCAGAGGTATTCAGCAATATAGTTCTTCAACAGGTTCCTCACAAGTTTCAAATGAACAAGAACAGTTTTCACCCATTTCTGATCACTACTTGTCTCAAAGAAATGAAGACTCGTGTAAGATTTTTAAGTCCTACAAACTTTTTTCTCAATTTTATTTGTTTCAGGCCTTGTTTGCATTAACAGTTTAATTAAACACTTATAGCATAAACACTAATTGTATAATTGCTTATGTATAAGTTACTTTTATAACAAAAGATTAGTCTAAAGAGGTTAATGGCTAGCTAGCTAGAGTGTCGATTTGTTGAGCTGACCCTTTTTGTCACCTGTTTTGTCTTTAGCCATTCCTGCTAACGCAAAGCGTTTGGAAGATTGGATGAGAGCTGAGACAGAAAGATATGCAACCCTGATTGAACAGAGGCATCACATAGAGCTAGATGCTTTTGCAGAACAAATGAGGATCAAAGATGAGAAGTTAGAGGCATTTAGGTGGCAGTTATTGAGAACAGAACTAGAAACAAAGCAACTTCAATCTCACATGGAGGGATTAGTGAAGGACGTGACACAGCTGAGACATGACAAGATGAAATTAGAGAGCTTATTATTGGAGAGAGAGGATGCACTTAATTCCCTCAAAGACCAAGTTGCATCAAAATTGAGGCCTTTAAACTGCTTTAGAAACAACTCTAGTTTGTCTCCACAATCTTCAGAGCTGTCTCAAGATCCTGTCTGGTCTAGAGTCAAGATTGTGAAGAGAAAACCAGGTGAAAAACAGCTAGAAATGATGGAAACTTTGATCGAGGAAGTTTGCGAAAAGGAGGTGGTGCAGCCTTTGAACCATGACGAGTTTGAAAACTCCAATTCACAAGTTCAATCGCCAGATAATAGGATTGAAGTAGAAAAACATGTTTGTGGAGAGGATAATCCTACCTCTGTGCAGTATCAAAGTCCAGATCACATAGAAATCGATACTCCTGAAAAAACAGGATCTACTAGCAAGCCCTTTAACGATGCAAAACCATTCCAATGGAAGATGGATCTTCATGCTCTTGGAGTATCTTACAAGATAAAAAGGCTTAAACAGCAACTAATTCTTATTGAAAGGTTGACAGGAAAGCAAAACAATGAAGAACACGCAGAAATTAGTGAAGAAAGCAACTTTAGTATGAAGGCTTATTTGTCCTTGATTACTTTGCTTAATAAACAAGTCGGAAGATATCAATCCCTCCAGGAGAAGACCGACGATCTTTGCAAACGGATGGTAAGCATTGGTTCATGTATATTTTTGTGTATTTTGTGCTTGCATCCAATAGTATTTCATGTCATTTTAAAAAATATCTGCATGACGCGATATGGTTGAACTAAATTTCTATTAGTTTTGCTTTGACACTAGAATCCACATTTTCGAGCAATGCGGGTCTTTTTTGGCTTCCCTTTAATGTTCATTTATGATATTAAAAAATGGAGCAATATTGCATTAACTGTAGTCTAAATCATCCTAGTGTCTAACTTCATTTGGCATTGTCAAGTTGAGAGAATGAATCATATTTTGTCGCACATTATTTCAGCAAGAGAATGTCCTCTACGCAAATCGCGGAGAAACGAATAATGCAAGAGCAAAGGAGAAAACATCAACCCTGGAGCATTTCTTGGAAGAGACATTTCAATTACAAAGATACATAGTTGCAACAGGACAAAAAATGTTTGAGATTCAATCCAAGATAGTTTCTGGATTTGTTGGAGTGGCAGAAGAGATGGAAAAAAGTGCTGGCATTGACATGAATCGATTTTCTGACAGTATAAGGAATTTGTTCCATGAAGTTCAAAGAGGCTTAGAAGTTCGTACAGCTAGAATTATAGGGGACCTTGAGGGAACATTGGCTCGTGAAGGAATGATATGCTTTAGAAGATAGCAGCAATAATGGAACTTAGAAATGGGGTCATATTTAATGACTTTTTCAATGTTTATTTGTCTATACTCTATAGTCTATATATATAGTATACTTGTTACTGCAATTAATAACATCAATTTGTATATGGAAGTTACACAAAAAAATAACAAAATAGTAGTGAATAAGACTTGTTATATAAGAAGGTAGTTTGGTGGTAAAATATAAACCATTGAATAATTTAATTATTTTAGCATGGGATAGATATTTGAGCACATGGTAGGACCATTTAGACTCTTTTAGATAAGTGATATTGACGACTTTTAAGTTTTGTAGAGTCTTGTTTGGTGTTTATTGGAATTGTTTGCAATCTAGTTGATAGTGATCTGAGCAAATGCACTGAACTTGAAGGATTGTTGTAGTTCAACTATTAATACGTAATAAATTAAACAAAACATGTTCTTTGGTTGTTTTTTAAGACAATTTTGGCAGAAAATTTAAATTTGAAGTTTATTAGAAAATTATCATAAAGAGATTATCATTGTGACTGTGCAAATTGATTAAATCTCTTTCTTTAAAATATTTTGTGACTGTGCAAATTGATTATCATTGTCGATATTCTATGCCACTAGTAATAGTTTTTCGACAATGACTAATCTCCGTAGACATTTATCCAAAAGCAATTTTTTTAAAGAAAAATATTTGAAAAAGTTCAAGAATAGAAAAGAGAGAAAAGACTTGAAAAACTCAAATAGCAAAAAAGAGATAGAAGGGAGAAAACTCAGAAGTTTAGGTGTGAGTAGAAACCTGAGCAAAGCTATCTATCTATATTAAAAAAAATCAATAGCAATCCATGAACGAACAACCAAAATCATTTAAATATTATGGAAACAAATAGCAAAATGACAAAAGGGCCGGAGAAAATGGAGAACGAAGGTTCGGTCAAATCAACTATATACCATGTGCTGACGTTTGCGCAACACTAAAAAACATGTGAAAAATACACGTTGACTTGTGTGGAGTCGATGATGTCTCATTTTGAAAATTATTTCTTTTTTCTAAAAATAAATTAAGCCAAACTAAGCCACAACCCTAGGACATGCCCAAACCGATTCGAGTCAATTAGACATCAACGACAATCCCCACACGAGGTGTTAATTATTGAAATCATTCCTCCAATTTGCAAAATTTATACATCCCTCAGTACTCCACTGAGGCTACCTCCACTATATAAACATTTGAAAAATGTGAAGGTTGTCCAACGTGGGATTCAAAATTCACTGTCTCACATGGTATTACAAATGTTTCAACATTCTCCCACTTGAATTTTTTTATTTATTTTTAGAAGTAGCATCGAACCCTTCTTTAGTGTTGCTACATTTGATTGACGTAATTTTAATAGGAAATATGTGAAGTAAGATACCATGACATTGTGTTGAGATATTCTGTCTCTATGAGCTCAAACCAAGAGGCAAGATGTGGAGTAAGATGTTCCACATATTGTGAGATATTCTACCTCATTCAGAAGCCAGTGTGTCCTGAGTAAATCTCGCAAATGATAAAAATTTGTTTCCATTATTGTTTATTTGTTTTATGTGCTTTTTGGAATAAGGAAAGTTTTTCCAAAAGAACAATTTTCAATATCTAAAAAGATCAAATCGAATTGAAGGAGATTTACCGTATCAAAGATTGCAAATCATCTTAATAGAGTTTATTATCTTGCGCGTTTTGGATTTGCTTCACCCACGTGAAATATTCAAGCTTTTAACGCGCCATGCAACTGAATTCTATTCTATTTAAGGAGGAACCCTCCATATGTAAAAAACTAAGTTCCTGAGACGACAAGCAAGACGTGTTTTAATTTAATGAGTTTTTTGTTTTCCTTGCTAGTTTTATGTTGTTAAACTTTATTCGCTAGTATAATTCCTATAAACAGGAATATAGTTTGTTTTATATTGTAATATGTTTCACCATTCATACTATATTATAACTGTTCAAACACTTGAGAGAGTGCTTGAGACAAAGTCAGAGGAATCTCATAATCAGAGGGACTCCTGAATAGGAATTCACGGGTAGTACTAACAAAAGAGGCTTTGCACAATTGATTTGAATCTTTCTTGAACATATGCAAACGACTTATTTCATCTTCTATCTCATTCTTTTTCCATTGTTGCATGAACCCGAATCTTATCTTGGAAGATTCCTGATTGATTGAGGAGATTCATTTTGAATTTAACGTTTCTTTGAAGATTTATTTAAGATTTCAGAGGATTGCAAGGATGCATGGTGTTTTGTCTGGTTCTGACAATTTCAGTGAAAAAGAAGGGGATTCTTCTCTCCAGGTTTAACCTTGGTAGTGCTGTTTGAAAGCCTATAGACAGGGTTTGGGTTCTTCCTAATCTTCAGACAGACCAATACTCAAGATACCGGCGAAATTGTGTGAAAATTTCCGCATACGAAGATTTATGAGTAGGTTGTTGAGATTGGAAGATTCAAGAAGCGAATTTGAGTAAATATTTCGTATAGACTCCAGTTCATCGAGTTGTGTACATTCCAAAAGATCCAGAAAGAAATTTTTTTTCAATGAACCACTATAAATTTGGAGTTCTCTCTCTCTCTCTCTCTCTCTCTCAATTTCGTGGGATTACATGTTTAGATGGTTTATATCGCTTTCTTAGAATCATATGTTGTTAGATTTTTATCTTGATAGCGATTTATCGATTAAATGTAATTTTTGTTATAATAGATACTTAGAATAATTTTGTTGTTGATTAAGGGTAAAAATTGTGATTCTAGAATTCATTTTATATTGATTTTAGTGATATTAATACGTTCATTGTTTTAGTGATCTTTTGGTAAGCTGTTTGATTAGATCTTTATCATATTGAGTACTGATTTAGGTTTATATACAATCATTTTATACGCACTTTGTTTCTGCCAAACAAACTAAACTATTTTTTCATTTTTAAATTTTGATAAACTTTTCAAAACTATTTTTGAGGTTTATTCACACTCTTTAAACGGTTGCATTTTTGTATTTTTACTCAACAATTCAAAGTTGAATAAATAAATATTTAAATATTCTAATGTAAAAATAAATGAACAAGAGTTGGTTTCAAAGTAACTTTTAACACATTGATGTCAACAGAATACTTTATTTATAAAAATAGACAAAATACGAACTAAGAAGAACACCTAACATAATTTACTCAAAGTCCAAAACTACAGCAAACAAAACATTCTGGAAGCAATAGTGAAGGATCAACCTATTACATAGTATATGATTCATAATCATATCTCATAAGACAAACACAAACTCTATGGAACACCACAGCAAAAGCAACCTTAACTACAACAACACCAAGGGACCGATAGAAAAAGGAAACTATAGAGAAAGACAGAATAGTAGAGGAACTTCTAGATGAATTAGTTTGATGTAGAATAAGGGTGTACATTAAACATTACTGCTAGACTTTGACGACTGAGAAGGAGGTGACAAAACCGTGTTGCAACTTGAACCCTTTATGGAATCAGCAAATTGATTCCATATCATCTGCTTCACAGAACGTTTCTTTGCAGGAAAGACACTTCCATTCTTGGATTTCTGCCATGCCTCTGTTTTCTCCACTCTCTCCATATTACTATCACTTTCTATTAGCTTTGGAGAAAGAGAGAGAGTAGTGGGATTTTATACCGTCATCCACATCTTTGCTTCTAGAATCCAATTATATGATTACATTGTTTCTAAAAGTCAATTCTATTAGTCTAATATCCTCATAAACTATGACTCCTTAATGGGAAACGGGTTAATCATTGTCATTAGCTATAGTAATAATCACTTTACTCATTTTTCCGTCAGCACACTTAACAAAGTGATGTATGCATGGATTATTTAAATTATGTTAATGACGTAGTAGATTAGATTTTGGTTTTGAGGAAACTAAAGTGTGTCATGTCTTTTGTTTTTAACATCAGTTTCATCTTGATCACACTTAGCATCCAATCCATTCCCATCATATTAAAGGTAATGTTGACTACCTTTAACGATGGCTTCAGAATATTCATTTGACACCAAAATATTACAAACTTCAACCAATGTTTTTTATTTATATCAGGACGCTTTTGCGTGAGTGGTGTGTTCTACTACTGTTCAGCATGTATTTTTAATTTTTTAAATTTATTTAGTTTTGAATTCACACTAAGGGATAGAAATTCTATTAATTAGATAAATTAATGTAAGCGGAAAAATTCAATGATTAATTATATGAAATTAGAACATTAATATTTATTTGGTGTAGACATGATTTGGAAATAGGTTAACGTTCTTGTTACCTTGATTCAGAATCTTAAAAGATGAGTGACCGGATCTTCCTCTGTATTTTACACTCTCGTTCACAACTTTCAATGGGGTAAGTTATGGAGCCGTCAATTATGTTTCTGATTTTGTGATTACAGAAGGACCTAGCCATATAATATATATACCCTTAGTCCCTATCCATTATGGGTCAATAGTTAAAAGCCCACTTTTGCCCACTCCAATCAGGTTTTAGATACTTAGGCTTTAATTAAAATGATCACTTAACCAATAAAGGAGCCTACTTATGCCCCTCCATCATAATCACGATTAACCCGTTTTTCACAAACTAAATAACAATGGATTGTAACCCATAAAATTTTAAATAAATATAGCATTCCCCCACTTGGACAAAATCAATTGTGCGATTTTAATTTTAAAAACACATTTTGAAAACGACTCTCGGGTTAACGACTAATTTCTTAAAATGCGGTCGCATTTTAATAAAATGCATGATTCCATGTGCAGTATCCGAATATGACTCCATCCAACAAAAGTCAATCATGACGATTATTATATCTTTCATTAAAATAAAACCTTCCATGGTTACAGATACAACGGGCTCCGTCAACTAGTCATCAGTGTTGAGTGTGGAAAGAAAATAACATGTCAATGTAATCCAACAACCAAACTGATATTTTCTCTGTCAGTCCTTAATAACTTCTCTCAAATGCCTTAAAGCCAAAGAAATGGCATGATTTTGCAAATCATGATGCCTTAGCTCTAATATGGCATCGACCACCGGCACAGTAACGTTGAGCTCAAAATCATACCTATTGCTATTGCGAAAAAACACAACAGAGTCGCCACTGAACTTTATTTATCTCAATAATGGAAATAAAATATCCAGCAAACCTCAAACAGGAAAAGGTTGGTCTCGCAACCAAGAGAAAGGTACGGAAGTCGGTTACGCAAGGGGAAGGTATTAGCATCCCTCGCATCCATAGTACTTTACGAGATCCACTCTTGTTGTTTCTAATCAAATGGTGTGTTATATCAAATGCTTACTTGCTAAGAGAACACATGCTATAAGGGAAAAATGAAAGGGTTATAAATAAGTGAGCTCACAAAGATTACTCGAATCCTGAGTCTACGTATCCCTAACGTGCAATAGGGAAATCAGAGTTTCGTAGTTCCTCCCAACAGTTTCTTTTGTTTGTTTGTGTTTTTTAATGGGCAGAGTTAACGTCCACACTCTAATATTATGCACAGCCTTTGATGCGATCGAGTGAAAATAACTTACCCTAAAAAAATAACTTACTCAAGTGGTCCTCTTAAGCAAGAGGTACACGAATAGTTCTTCTTTAAATTTGAAAGAGTTTGAATTTTGATTAAGTGTTTTGATTTTTTTGCTTAAGAAAAGAAGATTTTTGGTTTTTTATTATGAAATGGTTAAAAAAGGGAGGCGGAGACAAAGATCAGCCAGTCAACAAATAGATATATGAGTAAGATGAACAATTGAAAACGTGAATGCACATGGACCAACACAGGTCTCACATGGGCAAGGAATGTAATTATAAGCCTCAAAAGAAAAATAGGAAACTAGATATGCAACATATTCAAAGAAATCAAAGATCTCTGTTAATATCTAAAGAAAAAATTCTAAGAGTTATCTAATTCTAAATCTAACCCTAATTTGCTAAAAAAAACTATTCTAATATTATTTGAAAGTATTTTTTTAAATGGAAAAATTTTAAAAATAAGTGGAAATTTATCCTAAAAATCCTAACAAAAAATTATGATTTTATTTGTTTTTTATCATCTAGAAAAAATAGGAAAAAATATGTGAAAAATTTAAAATTTAACAAATTTAGTGGAGTCAGTGGTGCTTATGTGAAGTATAGGTGCAGCCAAGTAAAGGCGCCAGAAGCCCACTCAATAGGACCAAGGGCCATTTTTTGGATGGTTGGCTTCAGTATCAAAAACGGAGGTGGTGCGGGGGCTCCTATGGGTTTTTAGCGCAAGAACTTGCCTTGGCCGAATGGCCTGGTCCAACAACACAATTTTGATCTCCATTTTTCCATTACTAATTAACATAATTAAAAGAAGAAAATTAAAAAAAGGGCTTGGAACGGTGAGTGTAGTATTTTTAGGGTTAAGAGTTGGTTTGAAATAGTGTGATGTTGTTGCTAAACATTTTGTTTAATTGGACTGTTAACTTTTAGTTTTTTATTGTTATGTAACATTAGTGATAATGTTATTTAGAGATCAATTAGTAAGTTGGTTCTGTATGTGTTCTATTTGGAACTGTGTGACCAGTTTCATTGATGCTTGGCTTTGATGATTATCTAATGCAGGTTAGATTTATAACGTGAATGGATTTTGTTCTCCACTTTTTCTGAACCGGTCTCATACTGCAGAGTCTTTTTATTGCCAACTACTACCTCCGGTCTCATTTATAAGAGAAAGTTTGCTTTTTAGATTCATTCAATAACAAATGTATTTGGACAGTATTATAGACTAGATACATTGATTATTCAATGAATCTAAAAAGTCAATTTTCTCTTATAAATAGGACCGGAGGGAGTATTTTTTTATGTTGTGAACTGTAGTGTTGAATGCTAATGTGGAATTGACTCGTATGAGTTTGATGTATTGGCTTGTGGTGTATTGAATAATAGCGATGCCTCGTACCGTTTTTTCTTTTGCACTTTGCATCTGATTTTGCTGAATGTATTGACTAGTTGAGCATGAAGCTGACATGGAGAATTGGTTTACGGGAGTCACATTGAGTTGGTCAATGTTCTGGTCAACGGTCAACACTTGACCAAAGTTAACAATTGACTAAAAGAGTCAACCATAGCACTTTTGTAATTGTTTTTGGCTTAAATAGTCTTTTGGTCCTTATAAAATGAAGTGTTTTTTATTTTCGTCCCTGTATCTTATTTTTTTTTGGAAATGGTCCCTATATGTTACAATCCTTTTAGTTTTAGTCCTTAAAATTAAAATCCGCAGGAAAATTCAAAGAAAAATTTGCAAGAAACCAGCAGATTTTTACTTTAGGGACTAAAATCAAATGAAATTTAACATTTGAGGACTTTGTAATACCCGGTATTATATTGTCTGAATTATTATCACTAAGATAATATGATATGATTAGTGAGACAAATATAATACACCTTTTATTAGTAGGCTTAATGTAACAATTAGGCCAATTAGTAACAATGGGGGGCATTATAGTACTTTCACTCTTAAATAGAATTGGGACTTGTTTGGTTCCCTCATTCTTTCCTTGGTCAAAACAGAATTTTGTGAGGGAGAGAAGGAGAGAAGGAAACGTGGGAAGAGAGGAAGAGGAGAAAGTTTCCAAAACTTGGTTCAAGCTCCATACTTGCATGCACCAGAATTTGTCCAAGATTTCCTTCTATCATCATCTTCATCTTGCTCTCAGCTCCATCATCATCTTCATCTCCTTCTAAGGTGAGTCCTTAGTTAGAAACCTTGGGGTTTTTGCATGTAGGGATTTTATTTGGAGTTTAGGGATTGTGAATTAATCTATGAACCAATGATGCTAAACTTGTCTAATTGCCTTAAATCCTTGCATGTTGATGTTTCTGAATGTGTTTATATGATGCAAATTAGTTGGGACTGTATTGAGGATGCAGGGAATCAATTATAGGACATTGGGACTGGTTTAGAACTCTTAGAATGCAGAAAAATCGATTCTGCTTCAGAGTAACCGGTTACTGGATTCTGGGTAACCGGTTACCCTGTGTAAATTTGCGTGGCTGGGCATTTTTCATACCAGTAATCGGTTACTGGTCCCAGAGTAACCGATTACCCTGGGTGCAGAGGGAAAAATCAGCAACTTTTGAAAATTCATAACTCCCTATTCGTGTACCCGTTTGACGCGTATGATATATCGTTAGAAAGCTAACGAGATGTACTATCTAGGAAAATTAGCCTCAATGTCTTAATATCGTTTTTCGACATATCTGACGTACATTCAGTAAGTGCGACAATTGGAAAACATGTGAATTATGCATAGTTAGGCTGAATTAATCTCAATGCTCTTAATTGCTACGTTATGCTTAAATGTGAATGCTACGTTGTGATAAGATATGAATATCTTGTTGATACCCGTTGTTTCGGTTGAACATTCAGGATTGTTTGCATTGTGTGATTGACGCTTGTTATGCGTGTGGTATGCTAGAATCGAAGTGGGCCACTACTAGGTGGTAAGACACCATTGTATATGGACTAGTTTCCGACAATACCATTGCGAGTGTGCTTGTGGGAGTCTTTATGGCGTGTCTCACATGGAGAATACACCTTGGCGTTCTTGGTATGATTGACACACATGAGCTACCATTGCGAGTGTGCTTGTGAGAGTCTTTATGACGTGTCTCACCTGGAGAATACACCTGGCGTGCTTGGTATGGTGGAGTTGTGATGCCAATTAGGCGAAATCACTTGGATAACTCACCTCTAATGGTGCCATGTAGGCTACACCATTAGGCTCCTAACCGGATGGGCTTGTACAACCAATTAGGCGTATTCGCACTTGTGGATACCATATTGCGTATGGATGATGATGAGGCCGTGACGCCGTGTAGGCAACGTCACCGCTGTAACTCGTCACGGATGGAATGCCACATAGGATCTATCTGTTTTATCTAGCGATGGGTCTTGTGCGAGTCTTTTTGACGACAGGTACTTGGTTACTCACCGAGGGTGTGTGTGCAGCCTTGGTAGTTTGGTTGTTACCACTTCTGGATTCCCCATACATGGGTATGGGTCTGCTTACGTGTTTTTGTACTATTCGTGTACTTGTAATATGATGAGTCCTATGGTGGATGATTCCTTGTTTTCGCCGTGCTTGTACCGGATGTGAGGATAAACCCCGGATCAATGGTGGATTCGGTTTTGATGCATGTACCCTTTAGATCCGAGCGGACTACTAGGATAGGCGGACTCACTGAGATTTAGTAATCTCATCCCATTCCAATTCTATCTTTTTCAGGTGGTTCGAGGCAAGATCGTAGTAAGGGCAAGATGGATTAGTCCTTTTGGCGATGCATGTTGGATGTTTCTTTTAGTTCCTTTATCGTGCTTACTAGTTCTTGTATTTTGGACATGTACTCCTGTGATGTACTAATATTTTGGCCATGATACATTCGGCTTTTGTATTTGTGTACTTCTATTTCCGCTGCGAATATTATGTATTTGTCGTCTATGGACCATAATTAATACTTTATGCATATTATTCTAGACATATATGTGTGGGGTGTTACAGTTGGTATCAGAGTAGGTCGATCTTCGACTTTGCTAAGACACATCATAATGCAGTACAATTCTACCTCATATGTGTATAGTCAGCATGATTCCTTATGTCTTATTTATGGCATTGAGCCTGATCAACTTGATTCCATGTGTAGGACAGACATGGAGATGGCTGAGCAAGGCAGAGGTCCCGGAAGGCCCAGAACTAGGAATGTGGAGCCTGAGCAAGAAACCGGAGGTGCAGGCGTGCCTTGGCAACAGATGATGCAGCAGATGCTACAGCAAAATCAGATGATGGCTCAAATGATGCAAGGCATGCAGGGACAACAACCTCCTACTCAAGTTCCCGTTCCTCAAGCTGCAACTAGACCAGACTTTCGTGCCTTCTTCAGGATGGATCCTCCAGAATTTGTAGGTGGTCTTGACCCAGTGGTAGCTCATGACTGGTTGGCTAGTATGGAGAGGATATTTCAAGCAATCCAGTGTAATGAAGAAGAGAAAGTAATCTTCGCTACACAAAAGATGAAAGGACCGGCTCTTAGGTGGTGGAATACCGCATCTACTTATTTCACTACTCAAGAGATCCCTAAGGATTGGCATCACTTCAAGGCAGCATTTCTAGAGAAGTATTTTCCTAACAGCGTTCGGACCCAAAGAGAAAGAGAATTCCAGAACTTCAAGCAGGGCAACTTGTCGGTTCCAGAGTATGCTGAGAAGTTTGAGGACATGGCCGATTACTCGCGACAAGCTGTTTATGCTCCGGATGAACTATGGAAGATTGACCAGTTCATGATGGGTTTGAGGGCCAACATCGCTCATAGTGTGTCCAAAAGAGAGTTCACTACCTATGCTGAATGTTTGAGGCAATGTTATGTTGCTAAAAACAGTTTGAAGAGGGTTCAAGAAGAGAGGGACCAAAATAGAACTAACTATAGAGAACAAGGGAGAGCTACTCAACACTTGAGGCCCCGTAATTCTCCATCCAAGAAGAAGCAGGGTTATGGTGACCACTCTAATTATCCTCCTCAGTGTGGTAAGTGCAAGAGAAGACACCATGGTGAATGTAAGCCATTTCCAGTTACTTGCTTCGAGTGTGGGAAGCCGGGCCATGTTATTAATAATTGTCCAAAGAAGAAAGATCCTGAGAAGACTGCAGGTCGTGTATACACCCTAGATGCAAGAAAGGCAAAAGGGAACAACAATCTCATTGCGGGTACGTGTTATGTTAACAACCAACCTTTATGTGTTTTAGTTGATTGTGGAGCTACTCATTCTTTTGTCTCTACCGAGTGTGTTTACCGACTTGGTTTGGAAGTTACTCCATTACCTGATCCTATAATCATTTCTTCGGCGACGGATGATACCGTGGAAGCTCGACTAATTTGTAAGGGGTGTTCGGTGTCTTTTAATGGTCGTGACTTCCCGATTGATCTAATTTGCTTACCCCTCAAAAGACTCGACGTCATCCTTGGAATGGATTGGTTGTCTCTTAACTCGGTGTATATTGGTTGCAAGGAGAAGACCATATTTATTCCTGCAGAAGAGACTTCTTCCGATGATGCAATTACCAAGTTGGTAGAAGGTACGATCAGCGCGGTTAATTATCTCTTTTCTCAAGAAAGATCCTTTCTTCTAGTTCTTTCTAAGGAACCTTCTGTAAGGGTGGAATTGTCTGAGATTCTGATGGTGTGCGATTTCCCTGATGTATTTGCTGAGGATATCACTTCTCTTCCTCCGGAAAGGGAAGCAGAATTCTCAATTGATCTTGTTCCTGGAACAGCCCCAGTTTCCATCACTCCTTATAGGATGTCTCCTATTGAACTCAGAGAATTGAAGAGCCAGTTAGAAGAACTTATAGCTAAGCATTTCATTCAGCCCAGTGTTTCTCCATGGGGAGCTCCTGTTCTTTTGGTAAAGAAGAAAGACGGAAGTATGCGCTTGTGCATCGATTATCGTCAGCTGAATAAAGTTACCATAAAGAACAAATATCCTTTACCCCGGATTGATGACCTCCTAGACCAGTTGAAAGGAGCCAGTGTGTTCTCGAAGATTGATCTTAGGTTAGGATACCATCAAATCCGAGTGAAGAGCTTGGATGTACCTAAGACTGCATTCAGAACTTGATATGGTCACTACGAGTTTTTAGTTATGACGTTTGGTGTGACTAATGCTCCAGCAATTTTCATGGACTACATGAATCGAATATTTCAACAATATCTGGACCAATTCGTAGTGATCTTCATTGATGACATTCTGGTATATTCTCGTACTTCCGAAGAACATGAAGAGCATTTGCGGATTGTGTTGTCTAATCTTTGAGAGAAACAATTGTACGCCAAGTTCAGTAAGTGTGAATTTTGGCTATCTGAAGTAAGTTTCCTTGGTCACGTCATCTCAGGAGGAGGCGTGGCAGTATATCCTTCTAAAGTAGAAGCAGTGGTGAATTGGGATCGACCGAAGAGTGTAACTAAAGTCAGAAGCTTCCTAGGTTTGGCAGGTTATTACCGAAGATTTATCATGGGGTTTGCTAAGTTAGCCTTACCATTGACGAAGCTTACCCGTAAGGAAGTTTCTTTTGAATGGAATTCCGAATGTGAGCAGAGTTTTCAGAAACTTAAGAAGAAGTTGACTACTGTACCTGTGTTAGTGATTCCGGACCCAAACCGATCATATGAAGTGTTCTGTGATGCTTCTAAGAAAGGTTTAGGCGGAGTGTTGATGCAAGATGGTCAGGTGGTAGCTTATGCATCTCGACAGTTGAGATCTCATGAAAAGAATTACCCGACCCATGATCTTGAGCTTGCTGCAATAGTTTTTGCACTCAAAGTGTGGCGACATTACTTGTATGGAGTTCACTTTGAGATGTTCAGTGATCATAAAAGCTTGAGATACCTTTTCAACCAGAAGGAGTTGAATATGCGACAAAGGAGATGGATGGAATATCTTAAAGATTATGACTTTGAATTGAAGTACCATCCAAGAAAGGCTAATAAAGTGGCAGATGCCTTGAGTAGGAAGGAATTTCGAGTTGCGGAGTTGATGATGTTAGAACATGGATTATTGGAAAGGTTTCGAAATCTTAACCTTCAGTTTGAATGGACGCCCAATGGTGTGTTGATTAGTAACTTGAGCATCCAGAATGAACTGCGAGAAAGAATTCGGATATCACAAGAGCGTGATGAGCAATTACAAGCGAGCGAAGGCATGTTTGATTTCGTTAGAGCACCTGATGGAATTATTTTGTTTAAGCAGAGAATGTGCATACTGAATGATTCTGAGTTGAAGCGTTTGATTCTGGATGAAGCACACAAGAGTAGATTTTCTATTTACCCTGGATCGACCAAAATGTATCAAGACTTGAAGAAAGACTTTTGGTGGCCAGGAATGAAGAAGGAGATTGCACAGTATGTAGCACAATGTTCCATTTGCCAACAAGTTAAGATTGAACATCAGAGGCCAGGAGGAATGTTAAAACCACTGGAGATACCGATGTGGAAATGGGATTCTATCTCCATGGATTTCATTGTGGGATTACCGCATGCTCGAGGCGGATATGATTCTATATGGGTGATAATGGATAGGCTGACCAAGTCTGCTCACTTTTTACCTGTAAAGACAACTCACAAGGTGATTCATCTCGCAAGACTCTTCATAGCGGAGATTGTAAGGTTGCATGGTGTACCATCCAGTATAGTGTCCGATCGTGATCCAAAGTTCACTTCGAGATTTTGGAAGATGTTTCATAAGGAATTGGGGACTAGACTGGATATGAGTACATCTAATCATCCTCAATTCGATGGGCAGACGGAGAGGACAATCCAGACAATAGAAGATATGTTGAGAGCCTGCATTCTAGAAGAAGGTGGGAGTTGGAAGGATCATTTGCCATTGGTAGAGTTCGCATATAATAACAGTTACCATGCTAGTTTGGGTATGGCTCCCTATGAGGCTCTATACGGGAGAAAATGTCGATCATCACTATGTTGGGCCGAAGTAGGGGAGAAGAGTATTCTTGGACCGGAGATTATACAAGAAACTACCGAGAAAGTCAAGATGATCCAAGATAATCTTAAGAAAGCCCAAGACCGACAAAAGAATTATGCGGACAAACGGATGAGACCTTTAGAATTTGAAGTTGGTGATCACATGTATTTGAAGGTCACTCCAAGATTGAGGTTGGGAGGACCGTTCAAAACGCGTAAGCTCAGTTCGAGATACGTGGGACCATATCAGATTATGAGCCGGGTGGGTGAAGTTGTAACACCCCATTTTTAATTATTTAATCGTCATGTGTTATTTTAATTGTTTGGCCTTGTTAAGGGTGTGTGGTTGAGCGTGTAGGTGTGAAGTCCATAGTGGGACGGGTAGACTGGAAATGTCGGTAGTAATTATGTGATATAAGTAATAATAGTTTTATTTTATTATTATAGTTACTACCATTATTATTATGATTATTGTTATTATTATTTTTATGCTTATTATTATTAATATTATTATTATTATTAATGTTGTTATTTTTATTAATAGAATAATAGAATGAATATTATTTAGTGATTTATTAAATAATTATTTAATTAGGGAAGGGTAAGGTTGGAATTAGGTATTAGATGTCTAAGGGTTAGTATTGGAATAAAAGAGAATTAGAAGTTGAGAAAAGGGAGAGTTACGTAGAAAAGTGAAAACATTGTAGAAGTGAGAAGAGGAAGAAGAACAAGCTAGAGAGAAAGATCAAGGGAGAACTAGGGCAATTTCAAGAATCAATCTACGCAGAATTTTCTGAGCAATTTCGAGGTAAGGGGGGTTTCCATGCTATTATTCTTGATATGGGTTTAGGTATAATGATATGATTTGGGGTTTTGGGGATTTGTCGTTATGAGATAATTTTGATGATTGTTGATTTTTGATTTATGAATTCTATGTTGTTATGATGATTGTTGTTGGAATGATAATTGGTTGCAATTGTTGTTATGAGATTGTATGATTATGAAGTGTATGATGTAAATGTGTTGTTGTTGCGTGTTCGCTCGTCAGAGTCGGAATGAAGTTACGAACAATTTTGAAAAGGGATTTTGTTCTTGAAATTGCTAGAATTGAAATGTTAGGGTTTGGATTTGGATTCAAAACTTTTGTGCTAGAAATCATGTTTTAAGGTTCCTAATTGTTGATACATGATAGATATAGGTTGCTATGTATTTAATTTGTATTATAGTGATGTTTAGATGAGATTTTGAGGGGATTTGAGTGGGAACCCGAAAGCTGTTCGCAGGAAAAATGCAGGATTTTTATAAAACTTCAAAAATTCATAACTTGAGTTTCGGGTGTCCGTTTGACTCACCGTTCGAACCTGGAGAAACCTAATATAGTGTACTTTCTTGTAAAAATGGCTTCAAGTCCTAGAATTAAATTTAAATAAGGTCTAATGTGCTTTTAAGGTGTCAGTGTAAAATGTCGGTGTCGGGTTTAAGGAAATACTTTGAAAAATCATAACTTTTGTTCCGTGTATCCGACTCGCGCGCTGTTCGAATTGTTGGAGATCTGGTTTCGTGTACTTTCTGTTAAAATTATTTTCAATACCAGAATTATAATAATTCGATGCGTTATATTTTTTTACGTATATGTTACGATGTGTTGAACTGTGAAATGTTGAGTCTGGTTGTGCGAATGTGTGTTGTAGCTGTGGATTGTGATTGCTGCAGGTTTTGACATGTATATGTGATGTGTTGGACAGTTGTGGTATGATGTAGTGACTGTATGATAGTCATATGAATTGGTAGTTGTTGTATGTTGTTGTTGAATGCATATTATCTATTATGAATGTGCATATTGTGTTGTGGTAATTCTTTGTGAATTACGGTAAGTGTGTGGCTTACGTGTGATCAGGAGGATCGTGTGATATGCATATTATCTATTATGAATGTGCATATTGTGTTGTAGTAATTCTTTGTGAATTACGGTTAGTGTGTGACTTACGTGTGATCAAGAGGATCGTGTGATATGCATGTTGTTATTTGTGATCATGCATATTGTGTTGATTGTGCATTGCATAACATAGCATTGAGACTGCTAGGTGAAAATCTATGGTAGATGCCTAGTAGGTCCGGACTCAATTGTGGAGTCGTGCTGGAGATAATTCGTTGCTCAGTGGAGTGTATGCGAATTATCCGGATTCTTTTAGGAATCGGGTTCGATTGAATGAACCACGAATTGGTGCGGTCATGAAATAGGGATCGTACTTGACCATGAAACAGGGGTCGTGGGTGTGATCATGAAATAGGGGTCACACTGGACCATGAAAAAGGGGTCGAGAGTTCCGACGGGAACTGTGGTCATGAACCACGATGTTTTGGTACCACATGCATTGTGTCAAGTCATTGAGTCACATTGCATTGTCATTATTATTATTATATGTTTGTTGAGTTGTGATTGGGAGGGACATGTGTGTCGTGATATGTGCATTGTGGAGTTGCATAAATGAATGGATCTGTGATGACTTGTTTATGATATTGTGAATGATGCGTTAATTTATACTGTGATGAATGTTTGAATAAATGAAGTTTGTATATGCAGTGTGATGTTATGTGAACATGAACCACGGCTTGTGAATTACGTTATTATATCTGTTCCTATATCTTTTGTAATGGTATGTGAGTACTCACCCTTTCTGCTGATATTTCCCCTACCATGGGAAATGGGCAGGTACTCAAGAATAGCAGTGGAAGTCCAGGATAGCATTATGGAAGTCTTCCGTGTTGTTAGTTCGAGTCTCTCTGATACGTAACACGAGATGTTTTTGGGGATTATTTTATTTGTTATTTTTAATTGAATGTTGTTACGTATCTTTTTTTGATTCAAATATTTGAGGACCACGATTTTGTGTGGAGTTTTGGAATCAGTTGGCAATTGTGCCGTGATTATTTTCAAATAAAATAATATTTCCGCTGTTTTTATTGATTAATGAGAAATGAATAGATGAAGTAATTGAGACTTCATATTCTGTTTGGCTTGAAATGACGTGACATTCCACTTTTGTTTGTGAACTCTGATAAATTTTTTTATTTTACCGTATTTTTATAAAATGGGAAAGTGGGGTGTTATAGAAGTGGCTTATCAGTTAGCATTACCACCTTCACTATCCGGGCTGCATGATGTGTTTTATGTATCTCAGCTCCGAAAGTTTGTGCCCGATACTTTTCATCCTATTCTCCCGGATTCAGTTGAAGTAGAACCATATCTCTCCTATGATCCTCAACCTTGCCGTATCTTGGAGCGTGCTAGCAAGTCTCTACGGAGTAAAGAGATACCTATCGTGAAAGTGATGTGGGATGAGACGCGTCCTAAGGAATCTACGTGGGAGCTCGAGTCAGAGATGCGGGAATCCTACCCTCACTTGTTTTGGTAAGTTTTCGAATTCGAGGACGAATTCTATTTAAGGGGGGGAGAATGTAATACCCGGTATTATATTGTCCGAATTATTATCACTAAGATAATGTGATATGATTAGTGAGACAAATATAATACACCTTTTATTAGTAGGCTTAATGTAACAATTAGGCTAATTAGTAACAATGGGGGGCATTATAGTACTTTCACCCTTAAATAGAATTGGGACGTGTTTGGTTCCCTCATTCTTTCCTTGGTCAAAACAGAATTTTGTGAGGGAGAGAAGGAGAGAAGGAAACGTGGGAAGAGAGGAAGAGGAGAAAGTTTCCAAAACTTGGTCCAAGCTCCATACTTGCATGCACCAGAATCTGTCCAAGATTTGCTTCTATCATCATCTTCATCTTGCTCTCAGCTCCATCATCATCTTCATCTCCTTCTAAGGTGAGTCCTTAGTTAGAAACCTTGGGGTTTTTGCATGTAGGGATTTTATTTGGGGTTTAGGGATTGTGAATTAATCTATGAACCAATGATGTTAAACTTGTCTAATTGCCTTAAATCCTTGCATGTTGATGTTTCTGAATGTGTTTATATGATGCAAATTCGTTGGGACTGTATTGAGGATGCAGGGAATCAATTATAGGACATTGGGACTGGTTTAGAACTCTTAGAATGCAGAAAAATCGATCCTGCTTCAGAGTAACCGGTTACTGGATTCTGGATAACCGGTTACCCTGTGTAAATTTGCGTGGCTGGGCATTTTTCATGCCAGTAATCGGTTACTGGTCCCAGAGTAACCGATTACCCTGGGCGCAGAGGGAAAAATCAGCAACTTTTGAAAATTCATAACTCCCTATTCGTGTACCCGTTTGACGCGTATGATATATCGTTAGAAAGCTAACGAGATGTACTATCTAGGAAAATTAGCCTCAATGTCTTAATATCATTTTTCGACATATCTGACGTACATTCAGTTAAGTGCGACAATTGGAAAACATGTGAATTATGCATAGTAAGGCTGAATTAATCTCAATGCTCTTAATTGCTACGTTATGCTTAAATGTGAATGCTACATTGTGATAAGATATGAATATCTTGTTGATACCCTTTGTTTCGGTTGAACATTTGGGATTGTTTGCATTGTGTGATTGACGCTTGTTATGCGTGTGGTATGCTAGAATCGAAGTGGGCCACTACTAGGTGGTAAGGCACCATTGTATATGGACTAGTTTCCGACAATACCATTGCGAGTGTGCTTGTGAGAGTCTTTATGGCGTGTCTCACATGGAGAATACACCTTGGCGTTCTTGGTATGATTGACACACCTGAGCTACCATTGCGAGTGTGCTTGTGAGAGTCTTTATGACGTGTCTCACCTGGACAATACTGTAGCAACCTGCCTAAAATTTAAAGCTTAGAGAGTCGCCACCTATTCTATCAAGGCGAATAGGAAACCTATGCAATTAAGAGATTTAGGGTAAGATACTATATTCGGGTTAAGGGAAGGTGTTAGGCACCCAAAACCCTTTCCTAAAGGTTAACATTGCAAAGGTGAAGGTTTGTGGCAAAAGATAAAGAAAGATGACAGACAGTAAATAGAGTTAAAGGCTAATTATTTGAACATGATTAGAGTTTGGAAGAGGGGGACTCGCCTTGTTGCCAAGTGCCTACGTACCTCCTTATGGAGGATCAGAGTCTACGTAGTTCGGGGGCACAGGATTGTACGCCTTAGAATTTGATATGAATGTGTTTGAAGTTGTTTTGAAGTGGTTTTGAAATGCGAAGTTCGAAGGTATTTTGAATTACCTTATCGTAGTTATGAACATCGCAGTGTTTGAAAGGATGTAAATCCGTAGTATCGTGGTTTTGAAAGGTTTCGAGGAGTGTTTTAGAATGTGGGCGTACAACCCTGGTTTGATTTAGCACTATTAACCGCAACGATCAATAGATTCAATCGCCATAGTTAAAAGATTGAGATTGCATCACTATCAATTTTAATCGATTGATTCGATTATCACTAATAATGAATTAAGGTATTTTTAATAATTATGAATTTGATTTGCATTGTTACCCCTCGCAATCGATTGATTCGATTAAAAAGAATAACAAATTTGAAGTTAGAAAAAAGGATTAATCATCACAACTAATAAGATAGTTGCAACCATTTGATCGAATATAATTGAATTGTATTTTAATAATTTAATAATTAATTTGTATCGTTATCCCTCGTAATCGATTGATTCGATTAAAAAGAATAACGAATTAGGAATGAGGAAATTGAATAGTTAATCATCACAACCAATGAGGATGGTTGAAACCATTTAACTAAATAGAAATTAATTGTATTTTAATTAAATAAACATTTAGTTAAAATTATTGTTGACCATAGCGATTAATCGATTTAATCGGCACGAACAACAATTTGCATTTTTTAATATAAATATCATATGTTAAATTACTTATAAAAGTAATTAGTGTCATATAGATAAATATATTAAAAAGAATTAAATAAAACATATATTTAATTGAAATTAATTTAGATTTATGGAGTTTTGGTTCAGTGTGGTTAGGCTTGGGGTGTATAGTATAGGGGAGCCAGACTGGGGGCGTTAGATCTAGGAATAGTGGGGATCAAGGGTTGGATCGTGAGGGCGTATGATAGTCTATGCGCAGGCGCAGGTACCGGATCAAGAAGTGATTTCATCAGAAAAATAATGAAGGAGGGGAGGCTCGAACCCATGACCTCCCACTCCCAGATGCGCCCTTTAACCAACTCAACCAAACGTTTCAACTGTTTAAGACTCACGCTCGCTGCAATATAAAAAAATGTGAAACATATACATGAAAACGCGCGCGCGAATTCAAACACACCAACCGGGCGTTGACACGCCATCATCTTCCCCAAAACACCTGCAAAAGACTCTATGAATTTGCTACGATTTCGCCACGCAGTTTTTCGTAGCAATTAAACCTGTGAAACAACGATTTGCATATACGTTCACATAAATAAGGCGCGACCTATCCTTCCCTTTCGTTTCTATCATACGGATCCAATTATACCATTAATTAGGCTTAATTTAACCTGTATGGGAAAACCCCAATTGAAACCCTAAAAGCTTCGTTTGACTTCTAATGGCATATCATGTATCAGACACACAAACTTCAAATAAACTATCCAGAAACGATCACGGTCATCACACCAAGCATAACATACACATAATTTAACACATGAATGCGACAATTATGCACATCGAGCAAAGATTCAGAACCACGTACCTGGGCTTATATGGAGAGATTCTGGGGTTGTTGATGATGCGTAATGATCCTCACACGTTCAGAATCGCTTGAGAAACGTTTTGCACTTCTTAATTCTTCTTGCAAACGGTTAATTCTCCAAAACCGAATCTCAAGTTTTTGGTGAGTTTTTGTGTTCTTGAGCTTGTGCCTCTGGTCCAGATTTTCAACCCCGATTCGTATGCATACCTTCATCTACTTATAGGCTTGTATTAGGTCAAGAATTTGAGGCCCAATGATCACTAAATCCACTCTTGCCAAGTTTGTAAAAATTGATTCAAATCTTGAATATAAACTTTCTATTTTTGCCAAATCTCATGCCAATATTTTTCAATCATTTGTGCACGAAAATTATATTGTGTTTTGACATAAATGCTGATTGAATTTGATCAATATGCACCTTTTAACAAAATATTTGATTTTTATCTTGATTAAATCATTAAAAAAATGAAATAAAATCCTTAAAAATTCAAATAAAATATTTAACTTCGTAGCATGTGTCTTGGGAAGCCTAGATATCTTATGGATCAAGTTTGGATTGCAAAACATAGGCCCACTTGTGAAAAATTCCATTTTGACCTCTTTTATTTCACATTTGGTCCTCCAAAATTACCCTACTTTGACCAAGCATATCTCACTCAATTTTTAAGCTATGAGGGAGTTCTAAGACTTTTTGGAAACCTCAAGAGGTCCTCTATAAGCCACTTTGGAATATATTTTTCACTTGGAGCTTTTATCTTGACCATATCCTCTTTGCGAAAAAACTGCTTTTGAGGGATGCCTGAAAATGACCTGTAATCTTTTGCATTGTATCTCTCAAATGAATCATTTCTAGCCCTGGCTTGTGAGAGACAAAGTTGTAGGGAATCCAATTTCCTTCAAAATAGGCTTTGAGTGGGGAATTTTTGATGTTCCATGTGAAAGTTATGCCCAGTCAAAGTTGGGTTGACTTTCTCCTAAGAAACCCTAATTTGAACCTTTTTGCATTTGCTCATCTCTGAGTTTCTATTAATGGAATCATGATCATTCTTGATCAAATGATGGTTATACTCCTCTATACTTGATGTTTGACCAATGATCATAATTTGAATCATGCTTTGATTGTAGTTGACCTTCAGGATTGAATCAGTTGACTGTGTATCTTGGGGATTGTTTGAGCAAAGCTTTGGCATTGAATCTTGAACTCTGAATCATTGTGAATGGAACATGGAGGGCAAATTTTGGGGTATGACAGCTGCCCCTGTTCAATCTTCTTGAACCTGAAGAGGTGGAAGACGATTGGACACTAAAATGCCCTGAAATTTGCTTGCATAGGAAAGGAGCTCTGTGGGAGATGGGCTTATAGATGCCACCCATTTGATTGTATCTGAAGAGATATAAAGTAATGTCTTACATAAGACTACCTGAAGAGGTTTCTGGAATGGATACGGAAATTTGTCTTGAAGAAGACTACCTGAAGAGGCTGGAAATGTTTTGCAAGGACTACCTAAAGAGATTCTTGGAGAGGACAATGAATGTCTTAGAAAAGATCACCCAGAAAGGTTCGTAGAATGTCTTAAAGAAGACTGAAAAGGATGCCAAATTGTTTTTTTTGAAAGAGACTACCTGAAAAGGTGCTTAGGACAAGAATGTCTCGAAGAAAATTACCTGAAAAGGTGCTTAGAAGAAGAATGTCTTGCAGAAGACTACCTGAAGAGGGTTTTTTAGAGAGGATTCGAAAACGTTTCGAACAAGATTACCTATACAGGTCACAACATGTCTTAAACAAGATTGCCTAGAAAGGTACGATACATCTTAAACAAGTCTGACCTATAAAAGTACTTGGAAAGGGTGTGATACGTCTTAGACAAGACTGACCTGGAGAGGCTCTTAGACAGGATATGATACATTTTAAACAAAACTCACCTAAACAGATTCCTATAAAGGACATGAAACGTTTTAAACAAAACTACCTATAGAGGTTCCTACAAAGGGGATGATATGTTTTAAACAAAACTACCTATAAAGGTTCCTATAAAGGATACAACACGTTTTAAACAAAACTCACCTAAACAGATTCCTATAAAGGACATGAAACGTTTTGAACAAAACTACCTATAGAGGTTCCTACAAAGGGGATGATATGTTTTAAACAAAACTACCTATACAGATCCCTATAAAGGTCGTGAGACGTTTTAAACAAAACTACCTAGAAAGGTTCCTATAAAGGTATGAACGTCTTTAGACAAGATTACCTAGATAGGCTTCTAAAAAGATATGAAGCATCTTAAACAAAATTGACCTGGAAAGGCTCTTAGACGGGAGATGATATGTCTTAAACAAGACAGCTTGGAAAGATTGAGATAATTGTCTTGGACAAGACTACCTGGAGAGGTAAGAAATTCTTTGGTTGCCTCTGTATTATCTTTGAAGAAAGACTTGGAATGAGGTATTAGAATTGTATCTGTTAAGACTGAATCGTTGATACGATCGTATTTGCACTGTAATTGGATGATAACATCTTTTTGATTATGAAGTGACCTAAAAAGGTAGCGTTAGTTTTTATGCAATGTCATGATGCATGTACTATGTAATGAGATTCTCAATGAGAATTATGCATGTGCGCCTATCCCACACTGCGGGATGTGAATAGTACAGGCGTGAGAAGATCAAATATGCAACAATGCTCTTTGTATGATGCTAGTATGACTTCCCGAATATCGGAAATTTTGAGAGATGTGCCCCTGGATTTGAAGGAGGGACCTTTCGAGGGAACTCGAATTTCACCATGTCTTGCCTGATATGCATTGCCCCAGTGTTTGAATTCTTGGAAAAGAATGCCCCTAGTCAATAGGATTCTTGATTGTAAGTGTTGGATGTGAAGCAGAAGCTTTTCAGAGTGAGTCACGCGTTTCGGTAGCGCCTGACGGATGGTGATTTGCTGAGTACTCAGAATGAGATAATGTCTTTTATAAGATTACCTGAAGAGGTCCTTGGAAAGAATGGGAAATTGTCTTAAACAAGACTGCGCTTTAAACAAAGCTCGAAGGGATATGTTTGTGCAGATGGTCAAAAATGATTCCTATAGAGGATAAAGACTGTTTGTGGGGTTTTAAACAAAACTTAGGAAAAGACATCTTGAAGAAGATCATCCCCAGAAAGGATGGTGAATTGTCTTAGAAAAGACTCTATACTTTAAACAAAGTTTGATAAGGTTTTGGAAATCATAAGAAAAGTTTGAACATGTCTTAAAAGACTGATTGAAAGAAGTTAAGAGATGTCTTACAGAAGACTACCTAGAAAAGGTTCGTAGAAAAGAATATGTCTTAGAGAAGACTGTCTGAAAGGGTTTGAAAAATAGAAGGGATAGGAAAATGTGTCTTAAAAGACTATCTGAAAAAGTTCCTAGAAAGGGTAAGGAGTGTTTGAACATGTCTTAAAGAAGACTGCACGGATAGAATGAGAAATATCCTATAAAGGTTCCTGGAAAGGATGTGAGAGTGGTATTGACACCATTTGCAACGTGCCCCCAGATAATGGGCTTGCCCCATGGGCTATTCAGCGTCCTTGGGAGATTCCATGGATCTTGATTTGATTGCCCCATGTAAATGGGATGATGACGAGTTATGCCATGTGTACACGTTAGCCATCCCAGTCATGCGTAAGAGATGTTTCTTTTTTTTTGACGAGCTTTTAAAAGCTACTTCACCAGTCAGTAGGATTTCTAGCCATTAGTCATGCCCCAGGCAACTTCTCCCTGATGTTAACATTTAAATCTATATAGACAAGTGTACTTTATAATGAAATGCAAATGCATAGTCTGCCTTGAAAGTTTGAAAACATTTTTTTTGAGTAAAACAAAGTTGTCTTTTTTCTTTTGCAAGAAAGTGACATCAACTCAAGAATTGTAGTGGACCTTAAGGAGTCGGGATACCTTTGGCAACGGTATGCTTTCGAACTAACCATGTTTCAGTTAGGACTTTTAAGGGTTGTAACGTGGCCTGGTTCACGGTTTAAAGAAACAAAAGATAGAGGCTCAAAGTTTATTTGTACCCATCCCAACCTTCGCGATGTTCTCCAGTCCTATGCTCAGTTAGCTATGCATTTAGTCTCCAAAAGAATTTGGGAATTGTGACATTGACATTTATGATGGTTCAAAAACCAAAGGTTTATCTGCAGAGGCAGTCATTCTCCTTTTTGTAGTATTTCCTTTTGTCGAAGGTACATAGTAACCTTTTTTCGGATTTGTTATCCCTAACTTTTTCTGAACTGTTTGTTTTAAAACTACAGTCAGCGGGATGCCCCAGTTTTGCCTAAGTCTCCTTAATAGGTTTTGACTTAGCAGGCTTTTGTATTGCTTTCTTTTTCTTTGTTTTCCTTTGCGGATATTGACTGCCGGAATTAATGATGACGGGGAACCATCGGTGATTATGTTCAAAGGAACAACTTGGAATAATTAAGTTAACTGAGCAACTACCCTACCCCAGGTCATGTATTAAGGGTTTTATTTTATATGAAGGAAAACTCCTACTTCTTTAGGCTCAAAGGGGTTGACGAGGGATTAACATCCTTATATCTCCACTGTCTGGGAATCGAAACAATGCCTGTACATCGTCAACACGGTCTGTTCGAAAGCATGGTGTATGAAATTATGGTATCGTTTTCGTCATTCTCCCTCAAAAGGTGTACGACTTTAATCGAGAGTTGAATATCACAAGATGAGAAAACCGAGTAAAAACACAGTTTTAAATATAGTGAGAACACTAGGAATGAATCAAGACAAACGTAAGCAATGCATTAATGATTTTTGAAAAAGTACATAGCGTATGTCATAAGACTAATGTTTAAACAAACATAAAGAAATTGCAAATGGAAACAAAACTAATGATCTAAGAAATCCTCCTTCTAGCCACCTATGGTGTTAGACTTGCTAGGATCTTCGAACTCAATGAGCCCTTCTTCAATCAAATCTTGGATCTTGTGCTTCAATGGACCACAATCCTCTGTATCATGACCAGGACTATCTGAATGATAAGCGCACCTAGCATGATGCTTGTACCCGGGAGCGGGGTTAGTCGGAGCTGAATATGGAGGCAGCAGAGTTATCAAGTTCTGACTGAGCAGACGTTGCAGAGCTTGATACAGTGGCATGTGCAATGTGGTGAATGATCGTTTTGGCTTGGACCTCCAGGGGCGTTGGCCACCCTGTTGTTTTTGCTGATCCTTCTGTTGTAGTGTTGGTGTCTGATTAACCAGGATCGCTCCAACAGTGTTGGGTTCCCTTTTTCCGTCATATGACTTTTTTGTGTGATAGGAACCTGAGGGTGCCCCTTGTATCTTCCCATTTTTTATCCCATCTTCAATTCTTTCGCCAATGACTACCATGTCCGAGAACCCCGAAGATGTGCATCCGACCATCTTGTCGTAGTATGGTCCTTGCAAAGTGCTCATAAATATGTCCACCAGTTCTTTGTCCATTAGGGGAGGTTGGACTCGAGAAGCCATTTCCCTCCACCTTTGGGCATACTCCTTGAATGATTCATCCTTCTTATGTGACATGTTTTGTAATTGCATCCGATCGGGTGCCATGTCCAAGTTGTACTTGTAATGCTTTAAGAAGGTGTTGGCCAGATCATTCCAGCTTCGGACAGAAGACTTCTCTAGTTGCATATACCAGTCAATAGACGCTCCGCTTAAACTTTCTTAAAAGAAATGTATCATCAGCTTTTGATCGTGGGCATAAGCAGCCATTTTTCGTACATACATGCGCAAGTGATTCCTCGGACATGTGAGTCCTTTGTATTTCTCGAAATCGGGAATCTTGAATTTGCGAGGGATGGTCAAGTCTGAGACCAAACTCATTTCGAAGGCATCCACATCGAAGACATCGTATCCTTCTATCACTTTTAGTCTCTCCTCCAGCGCCTTGATTTGTTCACTACCCTTGGAGTCTTCCTTAGAGTTAGGAACAGACTGTTGTGTCTGAGGTGCTTGGGCTGTATTGTCCACCTCTTGCACCCCGTATTGTAGATCCAGGTAATCTTCGTCCTTAGGGACATTGTCAGCAGGAATGCGAACTGTGTGGGTTGTCCCCTTCGTTTGCAGAGTGGGGACAAATCCTTCTTGAGAGGTCTCTCCTTTTTCTTGGAATTGGATAGCTCTCCTAACAGAGCGAACTTGAGGTCTGTCCTTAGTAGGGCCAAAGCCTGGAACAAATCCTAGCAGCGGGTTTTCGTCGTTGGGGATCTCATCCTGAACCAGGGTATCCCTAGACTGAACCTCTTTTGCCTTTTCTTTGTTGTCCATGAGGGCCTTCATGAATTCTAGCATCTGAGCCATACCTCCTTTAACCTCTTCCACACTAACCTTTAGTTGATCCACATCTTCACGAAGGGCAGTTTGATTTTGTTCTAGCTGCTCCATCAATTTCTTTTGCTGAAATCTGGTTTGATAAGACGGTCGGGATGTTAGGTTATCCTTCCCAATGGTCCCTTGGTCTGAAGATAGAAGAGAAATCTTCTCTTAATGCCATGAAAATGATGCGTATGCCATGCGTGATATGCTTTGTTTGTATTGATGCCTTTACCCACATCTATGGATAAAATCCTTTTTTTATATCTTTTTTTTTGGATAAGACATGATGCAAGAATGCAGATGAGGAATGATGCATGAAAACACAAAGATGTAGCAACAAACAAACAAAACAAAAACAAATCATACAAGGCAAAAATGCAAATCATATCATAATATTTCAAGAAATCCAGGTTCATAGGTTCGACGTAGCGGCTCTTGGGAGCCAGCCTTTTCATAGGGGGTTCTAGAAGGTCTCATCCGAGACTTTTTGTCTCTTCGGATTTTAGAACAACTCACTTTATCCATGAGGTTCGAATTTTTGGGGTAGGTTCTCGGAGAGATCAGCCAAGTATCCAGTCCTGCCCTCAACAAAGTCAAGCCTCGTTTTGGACATTTCCGAACACTCAACCCACTCCGAGTGGAATTATCAATGAGACTCGTAGGAGATTCATACTCCCCTATTGATCTCAAAGTTAACTCCCACACTTAGGGTTTTAACACGACATAATATCCAGCAGTGCATATAAAAATATAACAGCAGGCAATAAAATATAAATATATTCACATAAACAAATAAATATAAACATATTAATATAAACAATTAAATATTTTTTTTTTAGACAAAAAACAAAAAAAATAATTGCAAACCCTAAAAAAGGCGAATTAGCCAAACCCTAAAAAGTTGTCAAACCTAAACCCTGCCAAAACCTAAAACCTATAGGAGCATAGTATTCACCATTATAGTTTTCCCCAGCAGAGTCGCCAGCTGTAGCAACCTGCCTAAAATTTAAAGCTTAGAGAGTCGCCACCTATTCTATCAAGGCGAATAGGAAACCTATGCAATTAAGAGATTTAGGGTAAGATACTATATTCGGGTTAAGGGAAGGTGTTAGGCACCCAAAACCCTTTCCTAAAGGTTAACATTGCAAAGGTGAAGGTTTGTGGCAAAAGATAAAGAAAGATGACAGACAGTAAATAGAGTTAAAGGCTAATTATTTGAACATGATTAGAGTTTGGAAGAGGGGGACTCGCCTTGTTGCCAAGTGCCTACGTACCTCCTTATGGAGGATCAGAGTCTACGTAGTTCGGGGGCACAGGATTGTACGCCTTAGAATTTGATATGAATGTGTTTGAAGTTGTTTTGAAGTGGTTTTGAAATGCGAAGTTCGAAGGTATTTTGAATTACCTTATCGTAGTTATGAACATCGCAGTGTTTGAAAGGATGTAAATCCGTAGTATCGTGGTTTTGAAAGGTTTCGAGGAGTGTTTTAGAATGTGGGCGTACAACCCTGGTTTGATTTAGCACTATTAACCGCAACGATCAATAGATTCAATCGCCATAGTTAAAAGATTGAGATTGCATCACTATCAATTTTAATCGATTGATTCGATTATCACTAATAATGAATTAAGGTATTTTTAATAATTATGAATTTGATTTGCATTGTTACCCCTCGCAATCGATTGATTCGATTAAAAAGAATAACAAATTTGAAGTTAGAAAAAAGGATTAATCATCACAACTAATAAGATAGTTGCAACCATTTGATCGAATATAATTGAATTGTATTTTAATAATTTAATAATTAATTTGTATCGTTATCCCTCGTAATCGATTGATTCGATTAAAAAGAATAACGAATTAGGAATGAGGAAATTGAATAGTTAATCATCACAACCAATGAGGATGGTTGAAACCATTTAACTAAATAGAAATTAATTGTATTTTAATTAAATAAACATTTAGTTAAAATTATTGTTGACCATAGCGATTAATCGATTTAATCGGCACGAACAACAATTTGCATTTTTTAATATAAATATCATATGTTAAATTACTTATAAAAGTAATTAGTGTCATATAGATAAATATATTAAAAAGAATTAAATAAAACATATATTTAATTGAAATTAATTTAGATTTATGGAGTTTTGGTTCAGTGTGGTTAGGCTTGGGGTGTATAGTATAGGGGAGCCAGGCTGGGGGCGTTAGATCTAGGAATAGTGGGGATCAAGGGTTGGATCGTGAGGGCGTATGATAGTCTATGCGCAGGCGCAGGTACCGGATCAAGAAGTGATTTCATCAGAAAAATAATGAAGGAGGGGAGGCTCGAACCCATGACCTCCCACTCCCAGATGCGCCCTTTAACCAACTCAACCAAACGTTTCAACTGTTTAAGACTCACGCTCGCTGCAATATAAAAAAATGTGAAACATATACATGAAAACGCGCGCGCGAATTCAAACACACCAACCGGGCGTTGACACGCCATCATCTTCCCCAAAACACCTGCAAAAGACTCTATGAATTTGCTACGATTTCGCCACGCAGTTTTTCGTAGCAATTAAACCTGTGAAACAACGATTTGCATATACGTTCACATAAATAAGGCGCGACCTATCCTTCCCTTTCGTTTCTATCATACGGATCCAATTATACCATTAATTAGGCTTAATTTAACCTGTATGGGAAAACCCCAATTGAAACCCTAAAAGCTTCGTTTGACTTCTAATGGCATATCATGTATCAGACACACAAACTTCAAATAAACTATCTAGAAACGATCACGGTCATCACACCAAGCATAACATACACATAATTTAACACATGAATGCGACAATTATGCACATCGAGCAAAGATTCAGAACCACGTACCTGGGCTTATATGGAGAGATTCTGGGGTTGTTGATGATGCGTAATGATCCTCACACGTTCAGAATCGCTTGAGAAACGTTTTGCACTTCTTAATTCTTCTTGCAAACGGTTAATTCTCCAAAACCGAATCTCAAGTTTTTGGTGAGTTTTTGTGTTCTTGAGCTTGTGCCTCTGGTCCAGATTTTCAACCCCGATTCGTATGCATACCTTCATCTACTTATAGGCTTGTATTAGGTCAAGAATTTGAGGCCCAATGATCACTAAATCCACTCTTGCCAAGTTTGTAAAAATTGATTCAAATCTTGAATATAAACTTTCTATTTTTGCCAAATCTCATGCCAATATTTTTCAATCATTTGTGCACGAAAATTATATTGTGTTTTGACATAAATGCTGATTGAATTTGATCAATATGCACCTTTTAACAAAATATTTGATTTTTATCTTGATTAAATCATTAAAAAAATGAAATAAAATCCTTAAAAATTCAAATAAAATATTTAACTTCGTAGCATGTGTCTTGGGAAGCCTAGATATCTTATGGATCAAGTTTGGATTGCAAAACATAGGCCCACTTGTGAAAAATTCCATTTTGACCTCTTTTATTTCACATTTGGTCCTCCAAAATTACCCTACTTTGACCAAGCATATCTCACTCAATTTTTAAGCTATGAGGGAGTTCTAAGACTTTTTGGAAACCTCAAGAGGTCCTCTATAAGCCACTTTGGAATATATTTTTCACTTGGAGCTTTTATCTTGACCATATCCTCTTTGCGAAAAAACTGCTTTTGAGGGATGCCTGAAAATGACCTGTAATCTTTTGCATTGTATCTCTCAAATGAATCATTTCTAGCCCTGGCTTGTGAGAGACAAAGTTGTAGGGAATCCAATTTCCTTCAAAATAGGCTTTGAGTGGGGAATTTTTGATGTTCCATGTGAAAGTTATGCCCAGTCAAAGTTGGGTTGACTTTCTCCTAAGAAACCCTAATTTGAACCTTTTTGCATTTGCTCATCTCTGAGTTTCTATTAATGGAATCATGATCATTCTTGATCAAATGATGGTTATACTCCTCTATACTTGATGTTTGACCAATGATCATAATTTGAATCATGCTTTGATTGTAGTTGACCTTCAGGATTGAATCAGTTGACTGTGTATCTTGGGGATTGTTTGAGCAAAGCTTTGGCATTGAATCTTGAACTCTGAATCATTGTGAATGGAACATGGAGGGCAAATTTTGGGGTATGACAAATACACCTGGCGTGCTTGGTATGGTGGAGTTGTGATGCCAATTAGACGAAATCACTTGGGTAACCCACCTCTAATGGTGCCATGTAGGCTACACTTTTAGGCTCCTAACCGGATGGGCTTGTACAGTCAATTAGGCGTATTCGCACTTGTGGATACCATATTGCATATGGATGATGATGAGGCCGTGACGCCGTGTAGGCAACATCACCGCTGTAACTCATCACGGATGGAATGCCACATAGGATCTATCTTTTTCATCTAGCGATGGGTCTTGTGCGAGTCTTTTTGACGACAGGTACTTGGTTACTCACCGAGGGTGTGTGTGCAGCCTTGGTAGTTTGGTTGTTACCACTTCTGGATCCCCCGTACATGGGTATGGGTCTGCATACGTGTTTTTGTACTATTCGTGTACTTGTAATATGATGAGTTCTATGGTAGACGATTCCTTGTTTTCTCCGTGCTTGTACCGGATGTGAGGATAAATCCCGGATCAATGGTGGATTCGGTTTTGATGCATGTACCCTTTAGATCCGAGCGGACTACTAGGATAGGCGGACTCACTGAGATTTAGTAATCTCATCCCATTCCAATTCTATCTTTTTCAGGTGGTTCGAGGCAAGATCGTGGTAAGAGCAAGATGGATTAGTCCTTTTGGCGATGCATGTTGGATGTTTCTTTTAGTTCCTTTATCGTGCTTACTAGTTCTTGTATTTTGGACATGTACTCCTGTGATGTACTAATATTTTGGCCATGATACATTCGGCTTTTGTATTTGTGTACTTCTATTTCCGTTGCGAATATTATGTATTTTTCGTCTATGGACCATAATTAATATTTTATGCATATTATTCTAGACATATATGTGTGGGGTGTTACAGACTTTATCTCCAAAAATAATAATACAGGGACGAAAAACAAAAACACGCTAACTTACAGGAACCAAAAGACTATTTAAGCCTTTTTTTTGTAATTCTCTCAATTGTATCTTTATTTTTTGTAATTTTGTATGTATCTTGTAATAAATGGACCTTAATTTGTATCTCACTCAATTGTATCTTTATTTTTTTTTGTAATTTTGTAAGTATCTTGTAATAAATGGACCTTAATTTGTATCTCACGACTTGTATTGGTCAAGAACTCTTTTACCTTACAAATTCAAATGATCAAATATTCCTTTACATCCGATGCTAGGAATTAAAACCCATCCTTTCAATTGTTTTCTCAATTTCCAAGGAGAATCAAGCAATAACTTGCAATAAGAGAAGCAACTCTGATTAATGCCTTGTAATATATGTAATCTACCTAAGTGCATGAATGTCTTAAACCAATCCAAGACAAGGCTATTGACATTAAATCCTTAGTTTGATCACCAAATGTCATAAACCATAATGAAGACAGACCCTGAAGTTAATTGAACATTAAAAGCCTAGGGATGCAAACCCAAATTCAAAGAGACTCGGATTCAAGTGTCCAGGGAAGAAAACTCTAGAAGGAGATCCCTAGCCACCTGATCAATGAAGCATAGAGAACCCTAAATTCAATGAAGTTCGTGATCACCAAGTGCCTAGGGAAATAAACCCTAGGTCAAGACATCCATTGATTATCCATGTGAATAAACATACAGTAAGCCATCTGATCAAATGCCCTTAAATGAATGGGCCAACCAAAATCATATGCCTAAGTGCAAATACCATCTTTGAGGAAATAATTAACCTTGTGCCAAGACGTAAGTGAAACCCCTGCTTGCCTAATGACCCTTGATCTCATGCTTTTAGACGTTTTAGTTAATGAATGAATGCAAAGTCATGTTAATATGCCCTAATTTGGTCTCCGTTGATTTCTGAACCCCTCCATATTTGTTCTTGTTGTCTAACCAAGTTTTAAAAACATGACAATCAGTTTTCTTATGCTCTTTTTCCTTGCACCAAAAGGATTTCTTGAAAGCAACGCGCTTGGAACCTCTTATGTTATAGTGTTGACCAATATCAGGGTCCCTAAACTCAGGATGACTATGAGAAGCACTATTATTGTTTTTCTTATTTTTCCAAAAATTCTTACCGAAATGGAGTTTTGCATGAACAGTAAGAAGGGCTAAATCACTTATTTCCTTCTTGAGTTTCTCTTCTTCAACTACACACTTGGTAATAAGGTTATTGACGGTCCACTTATCACCAAAAGTATTATAGGAAGTTTTAATTTGTGGGAACTCAGTAGGTACACAACTTAAGGCATGAGACACAATGAAATTCTCATTCAGGTCAATGTTATGGGTTTTTCAGTTTGGGTTGGACACGAACCATTCTAAGAATGAACTCCCTAACACTCCATTGTTATCATATTTCAAGTTTGTGAGTTGCTTCAGTAAATATCCAAATTCAACATTATCAGATACCTGAAACCTCTTTACAATAGCAGTAAGATATTCTTTAGCAATCTCTTTCTCGGGTAGTCCGCTAATCAGATGCTCATAAATAATCCTCTTAATAGCACACAAGCTAAGTCAATTACTCCTCTCCCACTTAGCTAATTTTTATTTTAGTTCAGGTGTACTCTAAGCATTGATCACAAGTTCGGTTTCACGCAATGCCATGTCAAGATCACCAATCCTTAATGAAAACTCTAAGTCTTGTTTCCATTTCTTATAATTAGACTCATTCAGGATCTCAATAGAAGCAGAATAATTGTTCATAGAGAAGGTTACTGTTGAGACAAAACAGGAGTGTATTAAAACAAATAATAAATGCAAGATATAACTTTGATGAACATAAGCTATCACAAAGAGGCCAACTTTATCATGCAATCGCCTTTGGGTGGAATGCGTAAATCCAAGTCACAACAAGGGTCAGAACCTTAGATGAGTTACTCGATGAGCATACATTTGGTTAAAAAATTTATCTCCTTTGGGTAGATAAATTCTCTAAACCAAAGCACCTCAAACATATTCATCCACAAATTTCAAGAATAATCTTCTCAGCGAGCATACATTGAATTTAGAAATCTATCTCTGTTGGGCAGATAAATCCTTTAGACCAAAGCATATCCAATAATTATATCCTTAATTAACCACAATCTCTACATACAACTGTACTCCTTTGGGAAGTCAGTCATAGTAATGACTTAAAACCATTCCTCAAACTACAAAGAGACTTTTATAAATTAAAATGAGTGATCTCACTTTGGTGGTAATCAATCACACACGATAATTCATAGAAGAACTTTCATAGGAATCAAATCTCATGCCAAAATAAAAAATTCATGAACCAATCATGAACTTAACAATATAGCATTCCCAATACATTTTTTATAATCAACAATGTCAATTTCAATAAGAAGGAATATTACACAATATCTCACTATCGTTGATTTGAAGAATATTTTGGCACCTTAAAGCTGAAACAAACAGGCCCATATTGTCTAATTTCAATAAGGCTTAAAGCTTTTAAAATGGAGGCAAGTGCTTTTTCAAGAGAGGGACTAATTCTTCAACTTTGTTCAAATCAACGGTTGTGAGATATTTGCTTCAAAAGAGCTTCAAATTCTTCAACTTGGAAAATTCTGTTTCTTCAAATCAACGATTGTGAGATATTGTGTAATATCTCAATAAGACTTAAAGCTTTTAAAATGGAGGCAAGTGTTTTTTCAAAAGAGGGACAAATTCTTCAAATCAACAAATGTTCAGCAGAGTAAACGAATAATTGGCTATCACTATAACTATATCCACATAAGAAAACCAATTTGTTTTTGGCACCTTAAAGCTTTTAAAATGGAGGCAAGTGCTTTTTCAAAAGAGGGACAAATTCTTCAAATCAATAAATGTTCAGCAGAGTAAACGAATAATTGGCTATCACTACCTCTAATTTCTCAAAAAGATTTATTTAGCTTATCATGAAATTGCATCCAGTCACTAAGAAAAATTTCACCGGCACAAAACAAGTATTCACCAATTGCATGCAACTATTATTTTAATGTACATGCAATTTTATTTGGAAAAAATATCTACACTGTGTCGCTAATATTAACGGCAAACAAATATAATATTGAACCAAAATAAATTAAACCTTTAATTCATAATTATATATTAATGACAAACAATTGAGTTCTAATTCATATAATCTAAGTTTTGATATTAAATGTAAATGTAAGTAGAAAAATTCACCGATTAATTATATAAAATTAGAAGATCAACACTTACTTGTTATATACATGATTTGAGAATAAGGGTTTCCGTTCTTGTTACCTTTATTCATAATCCTAAGAGATGCGTGACCGGATCTTCCTCTGTATTTCACACTCCCGTTCATAACTCTCAATGGGACAAATTGTGGAACTGTCACTGACAATCAGTTATGTTTCTGATTTCAGGATTACAGAGGAGACCTATCCATATAATATATATATATAACTCTAGCCCCTACCCATTATAGGCCAAGGGTTAAAAACCAACACTTTGCCCACACCAATCAGGTTTCAGATACTCAGACTTTAATTAAAAGGACCACTTAACCAATAAATGAGTCTATTTATGCACCCCATCAGAATCACGATTAATCTGTTTTTCACAAACTAAATAACAATTGATTGTAGTCCATAAAATATTAAATAAATATAACAATTTATTAATAGAATTGTAACGTTATGTCTATATGTTTGTCCAATTTTCTTATAAGTCAAAACACTTCGCTTCTACACGTTCTGTGTTTGGAAGAGTGTGAGTCGGTATATTCATATGTACTCAAGATATACTCTACATCAACAGACCTCTACACTCCATGCATAGAACTTAGAGAAGATTCAAAGGGAAAGAATCGAGAGAAGTACAAGAGCTTGCCGTTTGGAAGAGGTGGTGAGCTTGTTCGGTCTCGTGATCAGCTTAAGCTAATGGTTAGATACCAGCTTAGCATTAATGAATCATAACCCTAAATAAGCTCGTCCGATATCGTGGTTAGCTTAAGCTAAGGTATGGATGCAAAATCATAAATATTAGTCTTGATGAATTTGACATATATGAATGCAACAATGTTAATGGTCCTTGTGGCCATTAGGCTCAAACAAGGCTACAGATGGAAGGAAAACAACATTAATTGATAGAGAAGAGAAATTATTTAGATAAATAATTTAGTTATTTAAATTAATGTCTAATTTTTATTAGTAGTACTTTTATAGTTATTGGGCTTTTTATAGTGTTTGGGTCTTCTAGTTAAGGATCCACTATGAATACTATATATGTAGTGTCTTTGACACAATTAAGGATATCAATCAAAGAAATCAAATTTATCTTTTATCTCTATTTTCTTAGCTTTATTTTAATGTCTTTCTCTTTTATTGTTTAAACCCTAATTCTATATTCTTGGTAGGAATTTCTTCCTATCAATTGGTGCTTTCATCATGTACTCAAATCCTCCAATGAATTACCCTTATCTTACACCTTCATCTCATCAATGGAGCATTCCTCCTACCTATCCCACAAACCCCTCTTTCATAACTCCTACCATACCTTCATTTCCATCATTTCCATGGGAACTTTTCTCACCCTATTACACAAATCCATATGTTCCAACACCATCACCAAGTTTGTATCCAAATCATGGGTATTCACCACATACACCTAATCCTAACCCATATTCATCATCTCCTTATTCATACTACTACCATAATCATCATCAACTACAACCAACAAAAACCTTTTACACAATTAAACGTGATTTTGAGAAACACTTGCAGGTGTCTCACCCCTCTTTTAAGAAAAAGAAACTAAAAAAACAAAACATGCTTAGTGCAGTCAGAGGAGGAATGACAACGCATCTTCCATTTCCAAGGATTCTACCTGACTCAGCCCTTATTCAGTTAACTCTTCCCGTCACCAAAAACACCAAACCCATAGTCTTTTCTCCTTCGCGTACAAATCAAAACCAAACCCTAGCATTCTGTTCGATGATGGCCGAAAAAGGAGAAGGTCCAGCTATCGGATCCTATCTCGACTTAGCATCTATAGAAGAACTCCAGAAAACTGAAGAAATAGAGTCGGTGAGAGAGATCTCACCACTGGAGCTACCACCGGCGTCAATCTATAAACCCCAACCACCGCTCACCGCCACAACCATGAGAGTCTTATCTCCTCCAGCGGCGTCGCCTCATCTCGACGACCACCACATTTCCACTACCGGCTACCGTGATGCCGAGTCTCTCTTCCGCTCTAAGCCCATTGTCGACATCCGAAACACTGAATCCGCAATTCGTAAACAGATTAACGACAAGAAAGATGGGAAGACTACTATTGCAGCTGGTGCTTTGATTCACCATGAGATTATAGGGTCTTTGGGTGATGGAGATGGTGGGGAAGTTGCTGAGCTGCAATGGAAGAGAATAGTTGATGATTTGCTCAAAAAAGGAAAGATGACTAATTGTATTGTTGTGTGTGATGTGTCTGGGAGCATGGATGGGATCCCTATGGTGGTGTCTGTTGCGTTAGGATTGTTGGTTTCTGAATTGAGTAAGGAACCTTGGAAAGGGAAGGTTATTACTTTCAGTACTGATCCTCAGCTTCATTTGATTGAAGGTGATATAAGCCCTTTAGAAATGGTGGGAGAAATTGCACAAGAATATGCAAAAGAAAGCAACAGTGTTGAAAAGAAACTGGAAGTAGACGCACAAGCTGAAGAAGCAGTGGTTCAAATCAATGATCAGAAAACTAGTGACATTGATTTGGTTAACTATCGCACTTTCAGAGCTAAGCTTGAAGAAAAAGGTTCAATTTTTAACACTACTTCTGATACTAAAATTGTTCTTCATTTGATTGCTACTTCAAAGCATTGTCTCGATAATTTTGCTGCTCCTTTGCTTGAGATTTTGCTTAAGACTGTGTTGTTGATTGATGCCGCTGCTACGGCGGTACCTCCACCACCTGAGGCGAACCTGCGTCAACTGTTTGAGAGTCTTATTTTCACTGCTATAGAGTTGGATTACTCTGAGTCTGAACATGATTCTATTATCAATGATAAGACCAGTGAAATGTTTAGAGTACAGATGATCCTCAGTTGTCAGAATCTCCGTAACAATCTTCAATCGCCCAACGAGTTCATTCTTTGGTTCCTTTGCCGTATTAATGAATCTGATATCATTGAACCGTTGATCCTTTCGATTTTGTCGAATCTCGAACATCATCATCCTTTTGTTTGGAGAAATGCTATTCTGGCTGTTATGTCTGTTTACAAACTTCCTCAAGGAGAGCAGTTGCTTGACAGTGCGTCCAAGATCGTTCAGAAGTTTCTCGCGTCGAAACAGGATCCATCTAGTATTTCTACAGAACTCATCATTGCAATATTTGCACTTAGCAATAACAAAATTGATGTGGTCAAGTATTCTCTACTTGGTTCCATCCTCTCCGACCTTCTTCTTGTTCTTGGAACCTCTCTATTATGCGGCAGCATTGCAAATATTCGAGCCAAGCAAAAATTCGACAGAAGACAGGCAGATATGAACTTGCTTATGTTTCTTATGGCATTATTGTATCACTTACTGCCCTTATTGTTCCAATATGGTGGGGTTTCGGTTACTATCGATGCAGATTCATCTCTGCAATTTTCAAGATTTGCTAGTATTGTGATGGAGATTGCATATCTTATCTTCCAACTATTGACGCATCGAAAATTATTTGAAGCTCAAGATGAAGTGAATACAGATTGCTGGACCAATACTGCCCGTGTGAATAAGTGGCTTCAGGATCACAGCATGACTGCTAATGATGCTTATCAATATTTTGTATTGAATGCTCAACACATGGCTCTTTCGAAAAACAAGACTCCTGTGACATTTCCCACAAAGCTCCTTCCACGAACAGTAATTCATAATTGGCTGGGCTCCGGTGTTTGCCGGCAGGTTGTTGCTAAAGGCTTGAGGTGTATCTTCAGTAACCAGTGTGTATGGTATCTTGTCTATAATGCCAACCCACTAGAAGGAATACATGAAGCTTCTGAACAACAACTTGTGCTTGGAGGCAAAGTTTGGGTTACTAGATTGTTTACTTGGTTCACGTATACCCCTTTAAACTTACTGTCCCCCACCCATGGTACAAATAAGGGAACCTGTTATAGTTCTAAAACTGTCAGCCTTGTAAGTGAAAGGAGGATAACATGTGGGGATCCTAGTGAGCAATTGAAGATGTGCAAAAAAGTTTGGCTCTCCAAATTCAAGCAATGGGATCCAGGAAAACTTGATTTAGCAATTTGGTTTACAACCTTGAGGACAAGGTTGTTTTTGAAGGGGTTGGTAATGATAGAGAAGAGAAATTATTTAGATAAATAATTTAGTTATTTAAATTAATGTCTAATTTTTATTAGTAGTACTTTTATAGTTATTGGGCTTTTTATAGTGTTTGGGTCTTCTAGTTAAGGATCCACTATGAATACTATATATGTAGTGTCTTTGACACAATTAAGGATATCAATCAAAGAAATCAAATTTATCTTTTATCTCTATTTTCTTAGCTTTATTTTAATGTCTTTCTCTTTTATTGTTTAAACCCTAATTCTATATTCTTGGTAGGAATTTCTTCCTATCATTAATCAACATAAACATATTAACGACGGTAATCGTGTGAGTGAAGAAAGTAGAAGCCGAGTTATAAAAGGCATATGGGTAGCATAGAAAAAATAGAATACTAGAGAACACTAAAAATAAGGCTTTGTTGGTTATATGGTCAGTTAGGCTAACAACTATTTACAAATTTCTATTAAATTTCTTGGGCGTCACCTTCGAAAAATTCCACAAGTATATCATTTTTTCCAATAGTGAAAAATACTACAAGCAGTAACAACGATGACCGGCAAGCCGTAACAAAAATGTTCACCGTTATGAAAGAATTGTGGCGGCAAAATGAAGTTTTGCAGGAAGATGTGCCAGACTTGTAGCAAAGGCAACAACAAATTGTTTCGTTGAAATTGAAAAAGTTTCTTGATCCTTAGCCTCTTTCCGTTGAAGTCTAGGATGCTCGTATCCTTGAATGTTTCAAAAAATCTCCATTAACATATTTTGATGGCAAGAGTGATCTCAGGAGTACATCACCTCCCTCAATATCCAAATGTCCCTAATTGATGCATCATACTCTCTCAAATGCAAAATCTTGACAAAAACACTCAGGAAGACAATGGTAAGGTGGTACATGAACATGTCGAGGTTCTTCTTGGAGAAGATATGTCATCCAGGTTATGCATATTTATGACTCATTATGTGGATTGAAGGTAACATCGCTGGCCAAGTAATATTTTCCTCACGAAGATGACCCATTGGTCATTAGTGTGCATGTATTTAACTAGTATATCAAAAGAGTTATAACTGATCTCTGGAGCTTATCTAATGTTTTGTATTAGGAGGCATTTGAAAGGTTGCAATTGGACCCTGAACTCCTTCATCATTTCAAAGGCTCATTGGTGGGGTTTTTTAGAGTAGAAGGTGCAAGTCTGTGGTCATTTGTAAATTAGAAATATGTTCGAGAGAGGAGAAAATGCCATTATAGCCAATGTTAAATTCCTTGTAATAAAACACACCCCCTACAACATCATCATAGGCAGGCCCACATTTAATGTGTTAGAAGCAGTTATATCCACCCTCTATATAACCATGAAATATCCTTTTGATAATGCCTACGGAGGATTTTAAAATATTATCGATTGGTTCCCAAAAGCTTTCAAAATAATAATATTGGAACATATCTTTCAAAGAAAGAGAAAGTCAAGATTATAAGATTGCTATAGAAAAATATAAATATATTCACTTAGGCACCCTCAGATATGTCCAGAATAAATAAGGTTGTGGTATGTCATCACTTCTTCCTCAAAATAGGGTCCAAGCCTGTTATCTAGAGTAACCAAAAAGTAGAAGTATAAAAAATAATCATTATCATGGAAGAGGTTAAGAAATGAAAAGATTACAGGTTTATTAATAAGATCAAATATCCTTCCTTGTTTTCTAACGTGGTTTTGGTAAAAAATCCATGAGGAAAATGGTAGACTTCACCAATCTCAATTAAGTGTGTCCAAAAGATCCATATATGTGGCTTAACATTGATAGACTAATTGATGGATCTTAAAGCTACATAGTGCTCATTTTTATGGATGCATACTCGGGTTATAATTAGATTAAATGTTCCATACGAGAGGCCCAATACATAGTTCATGGCTAATAGTTGTAACAAAGGCCGATGGGTAGTAATGCATGTTGGCCTAAAAAATGCTGGCTTGAAATATAGTAATGTATTTTGGCCAGGGAGATGTGACTGTGCAGGCTATTGTAAACATTGTCGAAGTGGTTGCAAAAGCATTATCTTTCTTCCATCTAACATATATGATAGAAAATGACCTTTTGGGGGGCATCTGTTAGCTTGAAAATTCCAACTAAAATGATATTAATTAATGGAAATTCAGCTAAAAGGAAATTAATTAATTAACAAGCTTTGACAAAGCTAAGTGTTGGAAGCATTAATTAAGTTTCTACATAAACAATTGCGTTGATCGAGGAGCCTCGACCAGCATGATAGGTATGGTTTGGACGAATTACAAGAGCAGATCCATAGGATTAGGATAACTTTTTCCTCTAAATATGTTTGAAATCTAGAAAAGAGAATTTTTGACGAAAGTTGATCTCGACACGATACTTGCGTCGACGAGGTTATCCGATCAAAAGAGATAGAAATTTTTTAAGTCTCAGAGTTAGTTGAAGAGAGGAGTGTCGACAAATATCATATCTGATGGTTTTGAAGAAGCAGTTAATGACTATGAGCAGCTAGAACATGGGATATTGGATATTTCAGTAGTTCGTAAGCCTAGTAATGTGGAAGTGTTTTCACAAGTATAAGTTACATATGAATATGTGTCGCATGCTTAAAGGTGTAAATGTCGTCGATGATTCTTTTAGACTAGTATAAATAACAGACTCGTACATAGTAGTAGATGTTGAAGCGGTAAAGCGACAAGCAACACATGTTTTGGAAGTATTTATCTGGGAAATTATCGTCTACACAGGGACTAGTGCATTGAATTGCCGTTCAATAATTTCCATAGTTCTGAGTTTGGTTTTGAATGAATTTAAATATTAAAACGGAAAAGTAAATATCAACACAAAAAGAATTCATTCTTCAGAAAGAAAAGACTTATCAAGCATTGTATATAATCTACTTCTCACAAACTTAAACTTATCGACCAGTTACACTCAACCTACAATACTCATCAATGTCATCCGACATCACTCACACACTAAGTCATTTCTAACCCAAAGTAGAGAGGACTACTATATCATCTCGACGACGATCTCTCAGCACACCCTAACAACACAGCAGACATCCATATCAATCGTGTCGACGATCTCTCAACCGACACAACCAACACGAAAGCATTAAACTTCGACACCCATAAAGATTGTTAGCTCTAAATCTATCTCTAAAATCCAGAAACTAACAGATAATCATCCTAGATAAGGATTCAAGAAGTCTATCTCTAAAACAACCCAAATCCCTAGCACAGAGCAAAAATCTAAGATAACAATCAACAAGGATTTGTAAAACAAGCTTTATATAACGCCATGGGCGACAAATATACATGAGTTCAAAGTAAATATATATACAAAACCCAACTAAGATAAATACATAGAGAGAAATAGAGATAAAACCATGAATCTTCTGGTTTGTCAGCTGTTGAAGCGGTAGAGGGCAAGCAACAAAAGATTTGGAAATATTCATCCGGGAATTATCGTGTCCACAGAGATCGGTTGAGAAAAACTGCCGTTCGACTATCTCGCGTTCTAAGTTTCATGATTGGTTGCGGAAAGGTAAATGCGGGAAAAGTAAATAAAAGCAGATAAACAATCTCAATAGTCTAAGAGAAATAGTTATGGAATTGCATTTCGTTCTACCCGTCGAATACTTAAATCTGAAGATCTATCGCTCGACACTCACAATACGCATCAACATCACCGGGCATCACTCGAGATGCCACATCGGTGTCCATGTCTGCAACACCGACGAAAGCTCAACCGTACTATTCACATCAGCGATTTCTCCACCGACACAAACAACACGGAGGCATTAGACTCGATACCCACTACGATTGTTAGTCCTAAATCCATGTCTGCAACCCAGAAACTAACAGTTATCATTCCTAATCAAGATCTATGGTGTCCATGTCTGCAACAACACAAATCCAGAGCATTTAAGCAAAAAGATCAAGAACAACAACAATGATGATTTGTAAAGCAAATATATAAACGATCCCAAGATCCACAAATATACATACAATAAGAGTAGAAACATACATACAACACCCACCATTGGAATGAAACAAAGGGAAGAGAGAAGATGAACCAGAAAGATCTCACCGATACAATGAAATCGAGACAGATCCATGATCAATCCACATGACGTCGCACCCAATGGTGTTTCCTAAGCCTCTAAACTATCAAAATTGGACCAGAGCCACTCCATGGGGGAAATGGATGATAAAAAAACCCTAAAAATGTGATTTTACAACATATATACCAAAACTGAAGTCGCAGACCGCGCTAAGCGCGCCCAGCACGCTAAGCGGGCTGTTTTTTATTGTTCTGAAACCTCCAGACCGCGCTTAGCGCCAAAAAACCGCGCTAAGCGCCCAACTTTCTGCCAAACGGGTCAAAAATGCTCCCAGACCGCGCTTAGCGCGGTCAAGCCCGCTTAGCCCGCTCAACAGAAAATGGAAATCTTATTTTGGTCATATCTTGAGAACTGTAACTCCGATTTGCGCCTGGTTCGAAGCGTTGGAAAGCTTATTCCATGCTCTATCTAACAATGAACAAATTGCAACCAAATTGATGAATTTGATCATCCTTATTTTGAGCCTTGCCCGCTGATGAATTGGTAAAATCGCGTGTTCGCCGCCGTGTCTTCGACACTTTATTCCTCAAAGCTTCGAACACACATAAATACCTACAAAAAGACAACAAAACTATCAAACGATATACATTTACACGAAAACGTAACAAAACACAAACGATACAAATATACAAAAAAACGGGGAATTATTCAAACGGTATTAACAAAAAGTATCGATAAGTGCCACTATTTACAAACACAAAATAACTACATTTTGGCACTTAACATCAGCGCCGGTTGATGAGCAATCCACCTCCGAATCACCAAATGCACGACCCAAAGTTGTTATCTAAGCTAATCCTAGAGAAAAATGTGGTTGATGGAGTTGAGAGAACAAAAACCCTCTCCCAAAACCATAACCTAACAAATGAAATGAAAATGAAATATAAACAAAATTCTGCTACGCGACTTTCGCCCGGCGAGCCAATTGCTCTGTCCGATGAAACCTTTATTCCTGGCCACACAGCCTCTGCCACATCAATAAGCTAGCAAAATATCTTCTTTCGCCCGGAGACTCCTTCTTCTTCCGCCCGGCGACCAAGAGGCGGCCCAAGGCAGAAGCAAGACCAAAATTTCCAATGCTTGCCCGACGAGCCAATTGCTCCGCCTGGGCGACCCACACCAGTCTGCAACTTTTTATTCCTTCTATTGCTTCTTCTTTTATTGATCCAAAATTGCATCCTTTAAGCTTTATTACTTAATGCTCCATACATGCTCAAATACCTACAAAATGAATGAGAAACTATTAGTCGGTTCATAAATGAATCCAAAACTTGATTAAATACAAAGTATACGTATTGTATGTAATATACACTAAAACGCCTCTAAATTGAGGAAAAAGAGAAGATAAGTGCCGCAAAACTATACACAAAATAACTACAATTTGGCACTTATCAGTAGAGTTTGCAAAGTTTCATACATTCTCTATAGAACTGAAGTACCCTAGTTACAGAGCGAAATAGTTTGTGAGAAACATGTATGAGTTTGCGTTCTTTCTTTTTATTGTCTTTTTGTTTCCTTAAACAAAATAATATCTTTATTGTCTTGCATTTCACTTTTGTTTAATGTCACTTTTTGCATTTCCAGTAACTTTGCTTCAATTAAAATCTACATTTACTTTGTCTTTATACAAATAGTTTCATTTGATTCACACACACTACTTTTTGCACACGTGCTCTGCACAAATTGCTTCCGAGAATTTTCGAGTTAATATCAGAAGCGGAGTAAACTTGTGATTGTTTATCAAAAACACCGGTAAACACACATATCCTCATCCTAAGGAAACAGAGCTTTGGTTACTTGCTAATAAAGTAGAAACAAATTGGATTACTGTGGTGATAGATCATATGATGGGGAGAAAGAGAAAGAATATGTAGTTACAATATGTCCAGAATAAATATATTCACTTAGGCACCCTCAGATATGTCCAGAATAAATAAGGTTGTGGTATGTCATTACTTCTTCCTCAAAATAGAGTCCAAGCTTGTTATCTAGAGTAACCAAAAAGTAGAAGTATAAAAAATAATCATTATCATGGAAGAGGTTAAGAAATGAAAAGATTACAGGTTTATTAATATGATCAAATATCCTTCCTTGTTTTCTAACGTGGTTTTGGTAAAAAATCCATGAGGAAAATGGTAGACTTCACCAATCTCAATTAAGTGTGTCCAAAAGATCCATATATGTGGCTTAACATTGATAGACTAATTGATGGATCTTAAAGCTACATAGTGCTCATTTTTATGGATGCATACTCGGGTTATAATTAGATTAAATGATTCCATACGATGGGCCCAATACATAGTTCATGGCTAATAGTTGTAACAAAGGCCGATGGGTAGTAATGCATTTTGGCCTAAAAAATGCTGGCTTGAAATATAGTAATGTATTTTGGTCAGGGAGATGTGACTGTGCAGGCTATTGTAAACATTGTCGAAGTGGTTGCAAAAGCATTATCTTTCTTCCATCTAACATATATGATAGAAAATGACCTTTTGGGGGGGCATCTGTTAGCTTGAAAATTCCAACTAAAATGATATTAATTAATGGAAATCCAGCTAAAAGGAAATTAATTAATTAACAAGCTTTGACAGAGCTAAGTGTTGGAAGCATTAATTAAGTTTCTACATAAGCAATTGCGTTGATCGAGGAGCCTCGACCAGCATGATATGTATGGTTTGGACGAATTACAAGAGCAGATCCATAAGATTAGGATAAATTTTTCCTCTAAATATGTTTGAAATCTAGAAAAGAGAATTTTTGACGAAAGTTTATCTCGACACGATACGTGCGTCGACGAGGTTATCCGATCAAAAGAGATAGAAATTTTTTAAGTCTCAGAGTTAGTTGAAGAGAAGAGTGTCGACAGATATCATATCTGATGGTTTTGAAGAAGCAGTTAATGACTATGAGCAGCTAGAACATGGGATATTGGATATTTCAGTAGTTTGTAAGCCTAGTAATGTGGAAGTGTTTTCAGAAGTATAAGTTACATATGAATATGTGTTGCATGCTTAAAGGTGTAAATGTCGTCGATGATTCTTTTAGACTAGTATAAATAACAGACTCGTACATAGTAGTAGATGTTGAAGCGGTAAAGCGACAAGCAACACAAGTTTTAGAAGTATTTATCTGGGAAATTATCGTCTACACAGGGACTAGTGCATTGAATTGCCGTTCAATAATTTCCATAGTTCTGAGTTTGGTTTTGAATGAATTTAAATATGAAACCGGAAAAGTAAATATCAACACAAAAAGAATTCATTCTTCAAAAAGAAAAGACTTATCAAGCATTGTATATAATCTACTTCTCACAAACTTAAACTTATCGACCAGTTACACTCAACCTACAGTACTCATCAATGTCATCCGACATCGCTCACACACTAAGTCATTTCTAACCCAAAGTAGAGAGGAATACTATATCATCTCGACGACGATCTCTCAGCACACCCTAACAACACAGCAGACATCCATATCAATCGTGTCGACGATCTCTCAACCGACACAACCAACACGAAAGCATTAAGCTTCGACACCCATAAAGATTGTTAGCTCTAAATCTATCTCTAAAATTCAAAAACTAACAGATAATCATCCTAGATAAGGATTCAAGAAGTCTATCTCTAAAACAACCCAAATCCCTAGCACAGAGCAAAAATCTAAGATTACAATCAACAAGGATTTGTAAAGCAAGCTTTATATAACGCCATGGGCGACAAATATACATGAGTTCAAAGTAAATATGTATACAAAACCCAACTAAGATAAATACATAGAGAGAAATAGAGATAAAACCATGAATCTTCTGGTTTGTCAGCGCCGGTTGATGAGCAGTCCACCTCCGAATCACCAAATGCACGACCCAAAGTTGTTATCTAAGCTAATCCTAGAGAAAAATGTGGTTGATGGAGTTGAGAGAACAAAAACCCTCTCCCAAAACCATAACCTAACAAATGAAATGAAAATGAAATATAAACAAAATTCTGCTACGCGACTTTCGCCCGGCGAGCCAATTGCTCTGTCCGATGAAACCTTTATTCCTGGCCACACAGCCTCTGCCACATCAATAAGCTAGCAAAATATCTTCTTTCGCCCGGAGACTCCTTCTTCTTCCGCCCGGCGACCAAGAGGCGGCCCAAGGCAGAAGCAAGACCAAAATTTCCAACGCTTGCCCGGCGAGCCAATTGCTCCGCCTGGCGACCCACACCAGTCTGTAACTTTTTATTCCTTTTATTGCTTCTTCTTTTATTGATCCAAAATTGCATCCTTTAAGCTTTATTACTCAATGCTCCATACATGCTCAAATACCTACAAAATGAATGAAAAACTATTAGTCGGTTCATAAGTGAATCCAAAACTTGATTAAATACAAAGTATACGTATTGTATGTAATATACACTAAAACGCGTCTAAATTGAGGAAAAAGAGAAGATAAGTGCCGCAAAATTATACACAAAATAACTACAATTTGGCACTTATCAGTAGAGTTTGCAATGTTTCATACATTCTCTATAGAACCGAAGTACCCTAGTTACAGAGCGAAATCGTTTGTGAGAAACATGTATGACTTTGCGCTCTTTCTTTTCATTGTCTTTTTGTTTCCTTAAACAAAATAATATCTTTATTGTCTTGCATTTCACTTTTGTTTAATGTCAATTATTGCATTTCCAGTAACTTTGCTTCAATTAAAATCTACATTTACTTTGTCTTTATACAAATAGTTTCATTTGATTCACACACACTACTTTTTGCACACGTGCTCTGCACAAATTGCTTCCGAGAATTTTCGAGTTAATATCAGAAGCGGAGTAAACTTGTGATTGTTTATCAAAAACACCGGTAAACACACATATCCTCATCCTAAGGAAACAGAGCTTTGGTTACTTGCTAATAAAGTAGAAACAAATTGGATTACTGTGGTGATAGATCATATGATGGGGAGAAAGAGAAAGAATATGTAGTTACAATATGGTGATATGATAACAAAAAATTTGGAGCATTATGGCTTCTTCATTGAAGAAGAATCAGATAAAGCTTATTCAAGGATAGAAAATAATGCAATAGGGCAAATGTGAATAGAAATCACCAATGGATGTTGATTCAAATGCCTCTTAAAGGAAAGAAAGCTTGCTCAAGTCAACAAGTTCCATATCAGAAATGAGAACCTTCAACATTGGAGAATTTTGATTATGAGATCCCTCAAAGTATTTCTACCGAAACTCTTAACACTCTCATCAAGGGAAAAAAAGGATAGACAAAAAGTTCAACTTCTTGGCACATTAGCTTGCTCAAAATAGAATACCAATGCCTTCTGGGATGTTCAGTACTGATGATGAGGATTATGAGTAGTCCTTTATTGGGGACTTCCTTTGTTGCTTATTGTTTCTTTATGCATATTGCATCTTTCTTTTTGTAATATTTCCTTATTTAATGAATAACTAGTAAAGGACCCGTGCGTTCGCACGGGTCAAGCAAAGTCGATATAAACAATAAATAAATATATAATGATGGTTAATAAATATATATAAAAGATACATAAATTTAAAATAAAAAACATTTGAAATTATAATTGTCATATAAATATTAATTTAATTTAGTTAAAAATATATAATTTAGTAGAATAAATAAATAAAATAATTAATTAGTCATCTACCCGTGCATTCGCACACATCATACAATATAGTTATAAATCTACCGTGAGTAGTCATCTACCCGTGCGTTCGCACGGATTACACAATATTATGAATAATAAATAAATATAATATATGTGATTATATTTATTTGATTTGGTAACAGGTACCAAACTTTTTTGTCCAAATTTTATTTATTGTCACTCATACCTCTATCTTATTATAAGGATTTGAAATCTTTTTACTTATTTTAAATAAAAATTTCAATATATTTAATAGATTTATTTTTTCAAAAATATCAATTATAAATTAATATGTCCATATAAAAAATAAAGTAAATAATTAAGTATTTATCTATCTGTAGTAAATAAATATAATATAATGATGGTTAAAAATGTAAATAAAATATATACACATTAAGTAGTTTTGCCCCGTCGAAAAATATATATTTTAGTAGAAAAATAAAGAAAATAATTAAGAAATAATTTACCCATGCGAACGCACGGTTCATACAATGTCATTATAAATAGTAAATTAATATAATATAGTGATGGTTAAAAATGTATATAAAATATGATGGTTAAAAATGTATATAAAATACAAAAAGAATAACATTTTTTATAAGAAATTATGTATTCATCAATCATAATTGTCTCATGTTAAATGTAATTTTATAAGTAGTTTTGGTTAGGGGTGTTCGTGGTGCGGTTTGGGCGGTTTTGACGAAAAAAATCATCCGAACCGCAAGAGAAAAAATCGTGCAGTTTGGTTTGGTTCGGTTGACTTTTAAAAAAAATTCGAACCGAACCAAACCAAACTAATGCGGTTTGGCTCGGTTCAGTTGGTTCGGTTTTTTACAAATATTTTATTGAGTCATACATACACATATAGATGACAACATAACTTTGTATTTAGACATTCATACACTATCAAATAACAACAAAACTCGTCATATTTTGACAACAATTTTCCATTTAATATGTAAAAATTAAATTAGACAAAAGTGAAATATTAAACATAAAACAATAGCATAAAACAATATAAAAATTATTATAATGAAACAAAAGAATATAAGAGACAAGAGATCTGTGAAGGTGAAAAAGAAAAGAAAGGTTTGAGAGATTAGAGAAGAAGATGTGCGATAAAAACGAAACTGAAGTACGGAACATTTACATAAAAATGAGAAGGTGAAAAAGAAAGAATATAAGAGAGTAGAGATTATAGAAGAAGAAGGAAGATGTATGTGGCAAAGAAGGTGCGATAATTTTATTAGAGATTTGAGAAGATCGGGACTGAAATTATATGTGTAAGGATGAGAAAATTGTTGGTAATCATAAGGCTAAGGTATAATAGGTTTAAGTTCATGTTGGATGTGAGTTAAGTAAAATTTAGGTTGTAATATAATGCGGTTTGATTCGGTTTGGTTCGGTTTACAAAATACAAACCGCAAACCGAACCAAACCGTGCGGTTTTGTTAAAAGATGACCCAAACTAATCCGAACCAAATGCGGTTTTTTGCGGTTTCGGTTTGGTTTGGTTTGCGATTTTCTATTGGGTTGGTTTGGTTTTGATCACCCCTAGTTTTGGTCAGTCGAAAAATGTATGTTTTTCATAAGAAATTTATGTATTTATACATCATAATTGTATCATGTTTTTTTTGTAAGAAAAAATATTAATAGCTATTTTTTTTAGTATAAATGTTAAATTTTAGGGGACAACTTCTCTACCCATCTAAAAAAGTTGGGTAGTGTACCTTCAACCAATCATATAACACCATTTAATTTTATCATCTTTAATTATTTAATAAATGATACACGTTTTGGTTGTTTTCAATGCATTTTACACTAAAGGTAACTCTACCCAAATTTTTGTGTTGGGTAGATAAGAATTCACCTAAATTTTATCATAAAAAATTACTAACATTTTTTGATAATTGAAGTTTTTAATATCTTTTATTATACTTTAATAGTATCTTTAATTATAATTAATATATTGCATATATTTTTAAAAAGAACATAAAAAATAAATAATATTTATAGATAAAACTATATTTAGTATTATTATATATTATAATTGTTAGTAGTTTAGATTAATGAAGCAATTCTGACACTAAATTAATTATTTGATTTGTTGATCAATAAATAATTCATTCAAATATATAATTATTTGGTAATGATATTGATGCATATTGGTAAACATAACGTTTCAATTATTGATAAATATTTATTATTAGTCCTTTACGCAATTAACATATAATAAATTTTGAATCAATTTTGAATATCATTTATTATTTAGTTTTTAATTTTTAATTCTATACAAAATCTTTTTCGTTTATTTTCAATTATTTCTCCATTTGAATTTGAATTATGTCAAGGTTTTGTATATTTGTTGATATTGTATGGAAGGTAGAGATAAATGTATTCTAATTAAAAAAGACGATTAATATTTTATTAAAAAAATTAGTTATTTTGCTAATAAATAAATAATATTAAAAATATTTATTTCACTCATATAACTTCAAATAAAAAAAATTAAACAACAACATTGATTATAAAAAAATAATAAAATTAAATGATTATATTGGACGATAAAACTTTATTCATTCTATAATTTTGATTATATAATTTTTTAGGTCTCCAATTGATCGTTGGATAACCAAAAAATGATTTATCTCAAGGGAGAGATAAATATATTCTAATTAAAAAAGACAATTAATATTTTATCAAAAAATTTAATTATTTTGTTAATAAATAAATAATATTAAAAATATTTATTTCATTGATATAACTTCAAATAAAAAAATTAAACAATTATGATAAAATTGATAGGATTTCACGGATGAATAAATATAGGCCAAATGAAACACATATTAACTGTGGTTGTCTTGCATATTTGTGGTTGTCTTGCCTATAATAATCGGTTGATATATGAATGGATGCTTGATAAGCAAGAGTATAGCAATTTTTTAATAACAATTGAAGGGAAGCTAGAACCACGGTGAAAGAGAAATGAAGTATTGTAAATAGGAAAATTATCTCCCAAGGTGGGATATAAAAAAAATTGGAACATAACACGATGGAGTTGAATTGAAAATTGCTGAAGCATCTTGGAATTTGAAGGTTTTACGGTAAAAGAGGTGTAGGTTTCCCAATTTGTGGAGGCAGGTTATAATAAGTTTGGTTTTATCAATATGAATGGTCTGCAATAAATAAAATTATTAAAATAATTTTTTTTTAGTAAAACGTATAATAGGGTCTAGTAAAACGTATAATAGGTAATCATGGTACTATCTCTTAATGATTACTTTGAAAATAAATATACTATCTTAAATTTAAGAAATTTTATATTGTAGGTTTGTTTAGTAATTTATTAGTTGACATATTTTATTTGTAATTGAATTCGGAAAAAAAATAAAATTTATGTAATTGAAATGAATACTATAATTAAAAAAGTTATTTAATATTATATTAAATAATTATTTCTCTTAATTTTTTTACAAATAAGATAGTTATTTTATAATAAAGAGTAAGTTTTTAAAAAATGGACTCTCTCTTTTCTTATATATTTAAGTTTTTTTTTTTTTTACAAATAAGATAGTTATTTCATAAATAGATTATTCTATTATTTTTTTTAAGAAAAATTTTCTTTATTTAGGTCTCATTTACCATTACCCATAAATTTATTACAAAATAATGAATTAATTACCATAAATATATTTATTATAATAAATATATTTACCATAACCCATATATTTATTATATTTATTACAAATATAATGAATTTATTACAACAAATATATTTATTACAATAAATTTATTACAATTAATATATTTATTATCATAGATATTAAAAATATTATTGAATATTATCATAGATATTTATTACAATAAATTTATTACAATTAATATATTTATTACAAATATATTCTTTACACCATAGATATTAAAAAAATTATTGAATATTATAATTTTTATAAAAGAATCTAATTATCAAAATTTATACGAATATATTTAAAATAGTTTGGTAATTGCTATTAAACCAAATATGTATTATGAAAAAACTGGTTTGACCCATCAGGCATGTCAATCATTCTTATAATTGGTTATAATTTTAATTTTATAATTTCTATTAAAAAACAAAATCCAATCGATCTGATACATACTCTCAGTAGAATAAAATATACATTTTATGATTTAGTGAATTGAATATATAGTAGGTAATGATATGTATCATTAAACTTATAAAAGTAATGTTTTCAAGTGATAGCTAAGAAAACAAAATAACAACAACTCAGTATATTGGAAACTGGGAAGAAGAGAAGAAATCAAAGAGATAAAAAAAAGATAAAGGGAAGGATCTTTTTCCGATTGCCGTCGTTGGATCTTCGCACCGCCCTTAACCTGCCACCGGAAATCACGCCGGCTAACGCAGAACCGTCTTCATCGTCGAAAATCTAAACACGCAGTTTCCACCCCCAACCATTGAATTTGTCGTCTACGACTTCCACCGAAAACTTTCACGTTGTCGGCAAAAGATTCACTTTATTATATTAAAAGTAGATTTAATTTACACGTGTATGTTCGTACGGATCACACATTTGGAGATAAATTTTAAATAAATTTAGTAGTTATAATAATGAAAAATAAATTTAGTAATTATTTATTTATAAAATATATTATCAAATAAAATATTAAAGGGTTTAATATACTTCACCCCCTGCCATTATAGCGAGATTCGGTTTGGCCCCCTTGAATGTTTTTTTTACGAAACGCCCCTTATAAAACCCAAAACCTGGATTTACCACTCCTTCTTACCATGCTTGCTGACTGGGCAATGTGTTAGTAGACATGGTGGCGATGACTGGGCTCACTATTCTTATCACTGTCCCTGCTTCTTTCTTCATTTTCAACCACCACCACCTCCACCGCGAGAATAATCACCTCCACCGCCACTTCCTCCGTTTCAACCATTCCTCACCATAACCGAACAACACCGTAACTTCAATAACCTGATTCATTTCAATTACCATCTATGGCTGAAACACACTGCAACCATGAAGTAAGAAACGCCATTAACACCTTATTTTGCTCAAAACTCCATTCAACATCAGATTGGTATACCATGGCAACTTTAGAACAGTAGTTTAAGAATCTATTCTAAAGCACACATTCTTATTGGATATGACATTATACAATGGTGTGATGAAGGGAGATTAATTATGTGTATAAGAAAATTACTGTCGCAATAGTGCAATCAACAGTGCAATCAATATCTTCATGGATAAATGGTGTCACAATTTTAAGATCACAATGGCATATTGTTTAACCTTGGAGTAATGTGGAAATCCAAGGAGACTTGGATATTGAATTGGTTCGGTAACTTCAAGTTATGGAGTCTTTAAGGAGGCTGCATTATATATTAATCATATTTTTCAAATGGTGTTGTGTTAGGAAAGAAGTTCATGTGAAAAAGGAGATACTTGGGAAGGCCATTTGGTTGAGGGAATATTGGGTTGTAAGACATCAAAGTGAGATACTTGGATATGTCAAAGTTAGCAGCCATCAAGAAAAAGCTGGCGCGTGTGTGTAGCAAAAGCACAGGGGCCATTTTTTAAAAGGAACTTGAAGGAGTTGCAAGCCCCATCTCTTAATCTCTTCAACATCAATGTTAAGCTATGACGTTCCCTCTTTAAAACAACACCATTCTCATGTCATATGGTGATGTATTGAAGGAGAGGCATGTGCATAAGATTGCTAGCTCGAACATGTTAGCTTGGTGAGACACTTCAAATTTCTGCCAGCCAATGCACACAAGGAAAGTCATACGCATGTTACTCCAAGAAGCCATGCAGCTACTGAGTACGTAAAAGCATAAAAGGACTTACTACAAATGTACAAACGTGTATACTAAGTTTTGGAAAAGTTCTGCTACTCTTGCACCACACCATAAGCTCCACGTACACACTCATATAAATCCAAAACTCCTTCACAAATCCACACACATTAATTTTCTTTCTAGTTTCAATCTTCTTTCTTTCCTCTCTCTTCACTCGCTGTCTGCAAGAAAAGTTTGTTACAGTCTGTAACAAACTTCAACCACCATAACCACTCTCCTTCCCCCTTCATCTTCTTCATCACACCAACCTTCAACCACCACTACAACAGATACCTTCAACCACCATAACCACTCTCCAACCTTCATCTTTCTACCAATATTTCTCCTCTTGAAAAGGCTTGTGCAAGGATGGATCTTACTGCTATTCATGATATATTGTTAAAAACAGGTTATAAAGATGAAGAAGGTGCTGAAAACGAGGTTTGTCGAATCAGGGTCAAGAAGGTAGCATAATAAACATAGCTAATCTATCTTTAAAGCATAGATAAACCAGGGTCAAGAAAATAACTGCATGGTGCTTTCATCAACCCTTTTTGTTTCTCACTCTCTCTACCTTCTTCAGATGACTCTTGTGATGGTGCTTTCATCAACCCTTTTTGTTTCTCATTCTTAATTTCTCCGAAAAACATGTTTTTTTTTGTCTTTGGGTTGTTTCATTTTAGTTTAATGAAAAGGATGTCGTGTTTGGTTATGTCAAAATGGGAGGAAAAAAGTAGCTTAATGGTTGTGTTTTTTTTGCATGATGACAATTAGTTTAAGCTATTTTTGTCTTGGTTTAGCTCGAGTTATTGCTTACATCAATGAAACAATATTGATTCTTGTTATGTTGAAGAGAAAAGTTGTGGACATAACTTCGTTGCAATTTGCGTTGTTGTGCTGATGATGATGCTGTTTACGTTGTTGTGCTGATGATGATGATGATGATGATGTTGTTTGCATTGCTGTGATGTTATGAGAACTAGGAAACTATTTCAATTGCTTCTTAATTAATATTTTAATTGAATATAAGGGATAAAAGGGTAAAAGCCATGGTCATATACAATCATTAAGTCTTATTTTGCCACATCATCAAAGCCCAGTCAGCAAAGAGGGTAAAAGGGTGTGGTAAATCCAGGATTTATATTTTATAAGGGGCTTTTAATAAAAAAAAAACTTCAGGGGGCTCAAACCAAAACTCGCTATAATGGCAGGGGGTGAAGTATATTAAACCCAATATTAAATTATATATAAATAACACATATTGGTCATGTAATGTAACTCAACTATTTCTAACTATCCAATCATGTAAGCGTGTATATAATAATGTTTTAGTAGATTGAAATAAATAATTTAAGCCTATTTTTAAATTAATTAATTATGTTATAATTTTAATGTTTTGAAATCTAATAATTTTATAGATTTGAAAAGTTGCAGACTAAAAAGAGTTTTTATGGGAGAACACCTAAAGTTTAGAAAATCGATTTGAGTCAACCTAGATAATAGAGATACATTTTATAAACTGTAATAATTAATTAGGATTTATTTTAGAATAAAGAAAATATGGCTGTTTTGTTTTAAAATATACACTAAACCTAATAATAAGATATTATTATTAAAGTGGAAAAAATAATAAAAAATAATAATTACCGACATTAATACAATAATAATAATGAAAATGATCATAGAGGCACAAAATATTATTTTAAATTAATCTTAGTTAGGTTAATTAAGTATTTTTGACAGTATATTATTTTATGATATTAAAAATAGATAATACATAAATCTCTTTTTTTTTCTTATATTTTATATAAAATTAATATTTGAGGTAAAATATTGAACATTCCAATTTCGAATATCAATATATTGGCATAGGTAAGTTTCACAGTTTTGAAAAGTTAATTGGAATAAGCAATTTATTGAAATAAGCAACTTTTGAAAAGTTAAAAAGACATGCGTGCAAAGTAAATCTCAATCTCAATCATGATACAAAGCATATTACTGTTTGTAAACTAAAATATATAAAACCAAATCAATGAATAATATAATAAATGGATGTATACTACTTATTATAAATAATAAATTATAATTGAAATTCATTTACACAGCATAATATAGTAAAATGGAATAAAGTAAAATGTCTTCATCCCATTTGCATCAATCACGTGAATAATATAACAAATACAATACTCCCTCCGTTCCTTTTTAAGTGTCGTTTTAGAAGAATTTTTTTGTTCCTATTTAAGTGTCGTTTTATAATTTAATGTTATAATTTGTCATTTATACCCTTATTTTCTCAATAACTCCACCTCAAATTTTTCAATTAGTTATTGGAAAAAGAGAGTGAATGGTTGAATTTATTTGGAAAGAGAAAAATAAATAAGGGTATAATAGAAAAAGTAACTCTAATAATCCACTATCTTGGTTGAAGAGATTTTTGCTAAAACGACACTTAAAAAGGAACGGAGGGAGTAATATAACATGACAATAATAAAATGCAAAAGTTCAGATTAAATTAAAATAATATCAATTAACAAACCAATTTAAAAGCATAATTTGGAAAAAGCAATCAACAATAACATTCTCTCTCAACTTTAATTTCTCATCGATTCTCTCTTTCTGCATTGGGTCTTCCAACTCTGCTTCTATCCTCATGGAAAAACAATCCTCTCATCTCTCAATCTAAGCGTAACAACAAACAACAACAATCTATGGTCAGTAAAAATTCGACCCTTGTTTTTTTCCATCTTCTAACCGATAACAAATTTCGGCTCATTATCCGTTTAACAGAAACACAAACGAATAAATGAAAGCATCAGAAAAAATTATATAAAAGATGAAACATAAACACGATGACAGCAGAAGAAAGAAGAAAAATTCAGGCCAAAAAATAGTGGAGACAAAAAGCAAAGAATCAATATTATGACATAGAATAATATGACGAAATTATGAAAGAAGAAGAAAGAAGACCATGTAGAACTTATGTGTAAACCGAAGACAGGAGGAAGATTGAAAGGATCTGAAGATGTATAGGAAGGTGAAAAACAGCCTTACTTTATAATTGGTGAGAAAGAATCGGAATGGACTAAAAATTAAAACTGATGTATTTTTCAATGCATGGAAAAACAAAACCGTGTGAATTTGGTTACAAAGCGTGTTCCAATGTAACAATTAGTAATAATTAGGGTTTGTGTAATTTAATTGGTTAAGGGGTGTAATTACTGTTACTAAATAATTATAATATTTATTTATTAATTAAAATAATAAATGAGATGCAATTACCGTTATGTCCCCGATTATCACCCTCAAATTGGTGATTAGAGGGATAATGATAGAATTTCATATGTATTCTACTTTATTATATTAAAAGTAGATACTTGATCTATTTTGGTCATTAAATGCTTGTTTCTTTCTTGCTTAGTTGTGATTCTATATGATTTATCAATTTAATTTTAATAAATATCACATAGTCAGATTCATTCATCCATATTTAGTAATTCATTATTTTTCTTCTTTGTGAACCCACATAAGAAATTTATAACACGGAGAAGAACTACAAAACTAAAATAAGACCAAATTGAAAAGGAAAAGAAATTTAGAATAAGAAAATTTAATTTTAACATTGATTGTTTCCCTTTCTTGTTAATAAAATTGGGTATATAGAAGAAATAATCAAAATTACATAATAAGAATAGGAGAAGAAACAAATAAAAAAAGACGAAGGTTTAAAATTACATAATTTTGTAATTTATTTTACTTTAATTGTTATTAGCAAGTTTTTTTTTTGTACAAGCAACAAATTATATTGAAACGAGTACTAGGAGTACTCAATCCGATTATAGAGGAAAATCGATTTACAATAGCACCTGTAAGGGGTTAACCATCCAAGTAGCTACAGATAATTGAAACTGGCCCGAATAAGTGGCATAAAACCAATCCCAAGCCAACGGTTTTGCCATAAAAATAATCTCTCGACTGCCCTTCACCCCTCCATTGAACAAAATATCGTTTCTTACTAACCAAATAGCCCGAACAACTGACAACCATATGATTATACTACAAAGGTTATTTCTATCCCGCCTACATACTAGTGAATAAAACCGTAAAAAATGACCCGAAATGGAAAGATCGGTAGGATACAAGTTTACTCCTACCCATTCCATGATGGATTTACAAACTTCCGCGACAACACGACAAGATAAAAAGAGATGAGTGTGTGTGTTTCTTCTAAACTTGAACATAACGGACAAGCCAAATTAAGCGCACCTGATAAAACGCCTCTCTTAGCCAACTCATTCCTTGTTTGGAGTCGATTGTGAAACAACCTCCAACCGAAAACTTGTATATTCGACGGCGCCTTTGATTTCTAAATGAGCTTAAGAGCTTCCAACTTCTCAGCGCTTAAAGCTAAGGCCTGCTCCCACCCAATGGACAACCTTTCAAAGGCCGATTTAACCGAAAAACTTGCTGCCGAGGGCCACCAAACAAACTCATCTTGAAGCAAACGATTATGCGTTGTATGTTGCAGAATGGTGTGCAAGCTGGCACAAGCTTCAGCCTCAAAAACTGTCAAAGAAATAGAGTTGTCGCAAAATGACCAAACCCAAGAATTATGGTCCAGAAATCCAGCTTCTGAAATCCTCACCGACGGTTCCTGCAATGCCTCAAATAGCAGAGAAAATTGATTACACAATGAACCGTTACCTATCCAGCGATCCCTCTAAAAATCGATATCGACACCGTTACCAAACTTGCACAATAAGCACATACGAAACCAATTGGCTCCAGCTCCCCAAACGCCTAACCAAATACATTAAAGAATAGTATCCAATTAAAAATATACTTGTGTTGTCAGCTATTAAATAAACACACATCATCATTTTTTTAGAAGAAATTAGAAAGGGAATCAACACTGTTTAAAAATATAATAAAGGGATTGATTTCCTGAATGGGGTTAAAATGAAGAGAGAAAAATTGTAATTTAACCGATTCTTTTGCTATCAATATTTAAAGTTTCAATTTAAATCATAAAATCACTATAACTTAAAAATAATAATTTCATTTAATATTAAAATAAAAAATAAAAAGAGAGAAGATGGATAGAAGGAAAATTCATTTAATATGAAAAAATAAAATAAATTATTTTAAGTAACACATTCAAATTTAAATAAATATTTGAATTTAAAAAAAAAAATAAATGAAAAGAAGTTGGTTTCAAAGTAAATTTTATTTATAAAGATAGAGAAAATACGAACTATGAAGAACACCTAACATGGTTAACTCCAAGTCCAAACTACAGCAAACAAAACATTCTGGAAGCATTAGTGAAGCATCAACATATTACATAATATATGATTCATAATCATATCTCATAACACAAACACAAACTCTATGGAACACCACAGCAAAAGCAACCTTAACTATATTTAATCAACAACATCAAGAAACTGATAGAAAGAGGAAACTATAGAGAAAGACCGAATAATATAGGAGCATCTAGAAGAATCAGTATGATGTAGAATAGGGGTGTACATTGCTTCTAGACTTTGGCGATTGAGAAGGAGGTGGCGAAACCCTGTTGCAACTTGAACCCTTTATGGAATGAGTAAATTGATTCCATATCATTTGCTTCACAGAACGTTTCTTTGCAGGGAAAACACTCCCATTTTTGAATTTCTGCCATGCCTCCGTTTTCACCATTCTCTCCATATTATCACTTTTTTCTACTAGCTTTGGAGAAAGAGGAGAGTGTTGTGGATTTATAAATGTCCCAAATCCTGTCTGTCATCCACATATTTGCTTCTAGAATCCAATTATATCATTACATTGTTTCTAGAAGTCAAATATATTACTATAAAGTTTTTCGATTCTTCCGTTTTTCGAAAAAACTCGACTTTTTCCGTTTTTCCGAAAAAAACTCGATTTTTTTCGTTTTCCACAAAAAATCTCGACTTTTTTCATTTTTTCAAAAAACACTCGATTTTTCCGTTTTTCGAAAAATCTCGACTTTTTTCAATTTTTCGAAAAAACTCGATTTTTTCGTTTTCCCCAAAAAAACTCGACTTTTTCGTTTTTCCGAAAAAAACTCGATTTTTTTGTTTTTCTGGAAAAAAAACTTGACTTTATTGTTTTTTCGGAAAAACCTGATTTTTTTCGTTTTTCAGAAAAACACAATTTTTTCGTTTTTCGGAAAAAACTTGGTTTTTTCGTTTTATATAAAAAACTCGATTTTTTCGTTTTTCTGAAAAAACACGATTTTTATGTCTTTCCGAAAAAACACGATTTTTCGTTAATTCGAAAAAACTCGATTTTTTTGTTTTCCCGAAAAAATTGGATTTTTTCGTTTTTCGTAAAAAAACGATTTTTCGGAAAAAAAAACTTGATTTTTCAATTTTCTGAAGAAACTCGGTTTTTCAATTTTCTGAAGAAACTCGTAAATAATTTAAACCATTTAAAGTATAAAATAAAAATAATCCATTGGATTATCAAAATGTGTTGGATGGATTGGATCCATCCATGTATATAAATGGATGGATTTGATCCATCCATTAACTTATTTTTTATTTGGTGGATGGATTGGATGGATATTTTGGTGGATGGATTGAATGGATTTTAGCTTAATGGATCCAATTGCCACCCCTACTATAAACTAATGACTCCTTAATGGGAAACGGGTTAATCATTGTCATTATCTAGTAAAAATGTCTTTAGTTATTCTTCAGTCAGCACACTTAAGAAAGTGATGTATACATATGTTAATGACGTCTATAAAAGGTTAACGGAAAAGTCGTGGTCTTAATTAACCACAATAATTATGATAAAGAAAGAAAAGAAAGTGTGTCTTGTCTTTTTGTTTTTTAACATCAGTTTCATTAACATTTGACCATCTCGACCACACGTACTATCATCCAATTCAATCCTTTCCCATTCCCAATTAAAGAAAATGTTGACAACCTTTACGAATGGCCAGAGGCTGTGAGTATTAATTTCAAACCAATATATTGGAAATTTCAACCAATGTATTAGAAACTTCAACCAATTAGAAAAATTTATTAATAGAATTATTCCGTTTATGTTCATACCGACATCTGTATGTCTAGTTTCTTATAATCCAAATCACTTTGTTCCCACACACTTTGTGTCTTTGTGTTAAAGACTATAAATGATATATATATATATATATATATATATATATATATATATATATATATATATATATATATATATATATATATATATATATATATATCTTGATGAATCTAATGGTTGATATTTGTTCCTCTCATCTCTCATTATAAAATGCTCTCACTTGATATGCTCCCTATATATATATATATATATATATATATATATATATATATATATATATATATATATATATATATATATATATATATATATATATATATATATATATATATATATATATATATATATATATATATACCATGTATATAAATGGATGGATTTAATCCATCCATTAACTTATTTTTTATTTGGTGGATGGATTGGATGGATTTTAGCTTAATAGATCCAATTGCCACCCCTACTATAAATTAATGACTCCTTAATGGGAAACGGGTTAATCATTGTCATTATCTAGTAAAAATGTCTTTAGTTATTCTTCAGTCAGCACACTTAAGAAAGTGATGTATACATATGTTAATGACGTCTATAAAAGGTTAACGGAAAAGTCGTGGTCTTAATTAACCACAATAATTATGATAAAGAAAGAAAAGAAAGTGGGTCTTGTCTTTTTGTTTTTTAACATCAGTTTCATTAACATTTGACCATCTCGACCACACGTACTATCATCCAATTCAATCCTTTCCCATTCCCAATTAAGGAAAATGTTGACAACCTTTACGAATGGCCAGAGGCTGTGAGTATTAATTTCAAACCAATATATTGGAAATTTCAACCAATGTATTAGAAACTTCAACCAATTAGAAAAATTTATTAATAGAATTATTCCGTTTATGTTCATACCGACATCTGTATGTCTAGTTTCTTATAATCCAAATCACTTTGTTCCCACACACTTTGTGTCTTTGTGTTAAAGACTATATATATATATATATATATATATATATATATATATATATATATATATATATATATATATATATATATATATATATATATATATATATATATATATATATATATATATATATATAGGAGTGATATATTTACTCCAAAAGTAAGTGTAGAAGACTTACTCCAAATCTTAACTATTGATTTTCATTAATCTAACGGTTTTAATTGATCATTTAATCTAATTATTTTTGGAAATATTTTTATGTATGAATTATTAATTAAAACCGTTAGATTAATGAAAATCAATGGTTAAGATTTGGAGTAAGTCTTCAACACTTACTCTTGGAGTAAATATATCTCTACTCATATATATATATATATATATATATATATATATATATATATATATATATATATATATATATATATATATATATATACTCAATAATATCCACTCTATCTCAATCGACCTCACACTTCCTAAAAGAGTTGGAACTTTCTTCTCCAACCATGAAATCCAAAATACTTTTGAAGGAACCTCTTTCAAACGACAAAACCTTCTAAATCATGACCAACTTGTTTTATCATCTGTTTTTGACATCAACCATAACTGAGGATTAAAACTGGATTTGACATCAGAGATATGACTAGTTGAACTTCATAAGTATGAGCCTAATTCACATGAAAAAAAATGGTATGTCGACTTGTTCAAATTAAAATTTCTAAGCAATTATGTGAAGAGTGATGTGTAGACAAGTTGACAAGGAAGTTAATCAAACATGACTTTTTATGAAGTCTGAAATTCCGTTCTTTGTATGCAAATAGAAAAATAATAGCGATAAAAAACACAAGGAATTATTAATCCAGTTCAGGTGCAAAACACTTACATTTGGAGGACGCTAACCCTAGAAAGAAAATTCTCTTTTAATAGTCAAAAGTATAAATAGTCTTTGTTGAATTCTCCATATTCAAGGCCTATTTTTCTAGTAGTACATGTGAAATCCTATTCCGTATCCCCCTAAATATGATACCTATTTCACTTTCTCTTAACACTCTCTCAAATGTTTGGATAATTACAATAGCTTAAGATTGATAAAATGAATTCCAACTCAAACTACTTTATTCCTTAGCATATGGATGTGAGTTACGAATAGAGTTTGACAACACAAAACAACACAACTAAAACAAAAAACTCAAAAAACTAAAACACACCTTGGTTCATTTTCCTATGTCTTTTCTTTCAAAATGGGGAGTTGCTCCTTAATTAGCAGTAGAGTCCAGCTACAAAGTCCATTAGGGTTTGTATTTTTAAAAGCGGCTGAATCAATTCGACAAACGCAATAAACAAAACTTCATTAAGATGATTTGCAATTAGTGATTCGTTAGATCTTTATCATATATGATTTTTCCTTTTAAATATTGGTGAATGATCTTTTGGAAAAACTTCCATATTACCAAAAGGCACATAAAACATTCTGCAAATATGGAAACAAAATCTTCACACAGGCACAAGATTCACTCCGCGTGAAAACTGGCTTCTGGGCGAGACAGAATGTCTCCCCACCTGTGGAACATTTTGCTCCACATGTTGCTTCTTGGTTTGAGCTCATAAAGACATAATGTCTCATACAATATCATTACATCTTGCACCACATATTACCTATTAAAACGACGACAATCAAATGTAACAACAATCTTCCCATTTAGCTAATTTTTAGGCAAATATAACATGTAAAATGTGTGGATAATGCTATAGGCATTCTTCATGACATGATTCAGATAATATCAGAGAACATCGAAAACACACATAACAGAAAAATTTGCAGGTGCTCTATAGAAAGAACAACAAACATTATCTAATGATCTAAAATCTTGCCTTGCATAAACTAGTCTTGCATAATATCATCATCATTAAACTATTATCCACCTTATTGCCTCAAAATGGGCAAGGAGTAACAGAA